>NW_028152043.1:0-191421 GCF_964638095.1 Poromitra crassiceps
AGTGCGGTATTCATCCTCTCTGGTGTCAAGTCTGATTTTGGAAAAAAAAAAAAAAAAAATCCAAAATCAGACAGAGTGTTGAGACCAGAGAGGCTAAGACCGCATTGACTCAGTGCGGTATTCAGCCTCTCTGGTGTCAAGTCTGATTTTGGAAAAAAAAAAAAAAAAAAAAAAAATCAGACAGAGTGTTGACACCAGAGAGGCTAAGACCGCATTGACTCAGTGCGGTATTCAGCCTCTCTGGTGTCAAGTCTGATTTTGTTAAAAAAAAAAAAAAAATCCAAAATCAGACAGAGTGTTGAGACCAGAGAGGCTAAGACTGCATTGACTCAGTGCAGTATTCAGCCTCTCTGGTGTCAAGTCTGATTTTGGAAAAAAAAAAAAAAAAAAAAAAAAAAATCAGACAGAGTGTTGACACCAGAGAGGCTAAGACCGCATTGACTCAGTGCGGTATTCAGCCTCTCTGGTGTCAAGTCTGATTTTGGAAAAAAAAAAAAAAAAAAATCCAAAATCAGACAGAGTGTTGAGACCAGAGAGGCTAAGACCGCATTGACTCAGTGCAGTATTCAGCCTCTCTGGTTTCAAGTCTGATTTTGGAAAAAAAAAAAAAAAAATCCAAAATCAGACAGAGTGTTGAGACCAGAGAGGCTAAGACCGCATTGACTCAGTGCGGTATTCAGCCTCTCTGGTGTCAAGTCTGATTTTGGAAAAAAAAAAAAAAAAATCCAAAATCAGACAGAGTGTTGAGACCAGAGAGGCTAAGACCGCATTGACTCAGTGCGGTATTCAGCCTCTCTGGTGTCAAGTCTGATTTTGGAAAAAAAAAAAAAAAAAAAATCCAAAATCAGACAGTGTTGAGACCAGAGAGGCTAAGACCGCATTGACTCAGTGCGGTATTCAGCCTCTCTGGTGTCAAGTCTGATTTTTGAAAAAAAAAAAAAAAAATCCAAAATCAGACAGAGTGTTGAGAGCAGAGAGGCTAAGACCGCATTGACTCAGTGCGGTATTCAGCCTCTCTGGTGTCAAGTCTGATTTTGGAAAAAAAAAAAAAAAAAATCCAAAATCAGACAGAGTGTTGAGACCAGAGAGGCTAAGACCGCATTGACTCAGTGCAGTATTCAGCCTCTCTGGTGTCAAATCTGATTTTGGAAAAAAAAAAAAAAAAATCCAAAATCAGACAGAGTGTTGACACCAGAGAGGCTAAGACCGCATTGACTCAGTGCGGTATTCAGCCTCTCTGGTGTCAAGTCTGATTTTGGAAAAATAAATAAATAATCCAAAATCAGACAGAGTGTTGAGACCAGAGAGGCTAAGACCGCATTGACTCAGTGCGGTATTCAGCCTCTCTGGTGTCAAGTCTGATTTTGGAAAAAAAAAAAAAAAATCCAAAATCAGACAGAGTGTTGAGACCAGAGAGGCTAAGACCGCATTGACTCAGTGCGGTATTCAGCCTCTCTGGTGTCAAGTCTGATTTTGGAAAAAAAAAAAAAAATCCAAAATCAGACAGAGTGTTGAGACCAGAGAGGCTAAGACCGCATTGACTCAGTGCGGTATTCAGCCTCTCTGGTGTCAAGTCTGATTTTGGAAAAAAAAAAAAAAAATCCAAAATCAGACAGAGTGTTGAGACCAGAGAGGCTAAGACCGCATTGACTCAGTGCGGTATTCAGCCTCTCTGGTGTCAAGTCTGATTTTGGAAAAAAAAAAAAAAAAAAAAAAAAATCAGACAGAGTGTTGACACCAGAGAGGCTAAGACCGCATTGACTCAGTGCGGTATTCAGCCTCTCTGGTGTCAAGTCTGATTTTGGAAAAAAAAAAAAAAAATCCAAAATCAGACAGAGTGTTGAGACCAGAGAGGCTAAGACTGCATTGACTCAGTGCGGTATTCAGCCTCTCTGGTGTCAAGTCTGATTTTGGAAAAAAAAAAAAAAAAAATCCAAAATCAGACAGAGTGTTGAGACCAGAGAGGCTAAGACCGCATTGACTCAGTGCGGTATTCAGCCTCTCTGGTGTCAAGTCTGATTTTGGAAAAAAAAAAAAAAAATCCAAAATCAGACAGAGTGTTGAGACCACAGAGGCTAAGACCGCATTGACTCAGTGCAGTATTCAGCCTCTCTGGTGTCAAGTCTGATTTTGGAAAAAAAAAAAAAAAATCCAAAATCAGACAGAGTGTTGAGACCAGAGAGGCTAAGACCGCATTGACTCAGTGCAGTATTCAGCCTCTCTGGTGTCAAGTCTGATTTTGGAAAAAAAAATAAAAAAATCCAAAATCAGACAGAGTGTTGACACCAGAGAGGCTAAGACCGCATTGACTCAGTGCGGTATTCAGCCTCTCTGGTGTCAAGTCTGATTTTGGAAAAAAAAAAAAAAAAATCCAAAATCAGACAGAGTGTTGAGACCAGAGAGGCTAAGACCGCATTGACTCAGTGCAGTATTCAGCCTCTCTGGTGTCAAGTCTGATTTTTGAAAAAAAAAAAAAAAATCCAAAATCAGACAGAGTGTTGACACCAGAGAGGCTAAGACCGCAATTGACTCAGTGCGGTATTCAGCCTCTCTGGTGTCAAGTCTGATTTTGGAAAAAAAAAAAAAAAATCCAAAATCAGACAGAGTGTTGAGACCAGAGAGGCTAAGACCGCATTGACTCAGTGCGGTATTCAGCCTCTCTGGTGTCAAGTCTGATTTTGGGAAAAAAAAAAAAAAAAATCCAAAATCAGACAGTGTTGAGACCAGAGAGGCTAAGACCGCATTGACTCAGTGCAGTATTCAGCCTCTCTGGTGTCAAGTCTGATTTTGGAAAAAAAAAAAAAAAAATCCAAAATCAGACAGAGTGTTGACACCAGAGAGGCTAAGACCGCATTGACTCAGTGCGGTATTCAGCCTCTCTGGTGTCAAGTCTGATTTTGGAAAAATAAATAAATAATCCAAAATCAGACAGAGTGTTGAGACCAGAGAGGCTAAGACCGCATTGACTCAGTGCGGTATTCAGCCTCTCTGGTGTCAAGTCTGATTTTGGAAAAAAAAAAAAAAAATCCAAAATCAGACAGAGTGTTGAGACCAGAGAGGCTAAGACCGCATTGACTCAGTGCGGTATTCAGCCTCTCTGGTGTCAAGTCTGATTTTGGAAAAAAAAAAAAAAAATCCAAAATCAGACAGAGTGTTGACACCAGAGAGGCTAAGACCGCATTGACTCAGTGCGGTATTCAGCCTCTCTGGTGTCAAGTCTGATTTAGAAAAAAAAAAAAAAAAATCCAAAATCAGACAGAGTGTTGAGACCAGAGAGGCTAAGACCGCATTGACTCAGTGCGGTATTCAGCCTCTCTGGTGTCAAGTCTGATTTTGGAAAAAAAAAAAAAAATCCAAAATCAGACAGAGTGTTGAGACCAGAGAGGCTAAGACCGCATTGAGTCAGTGCGGTATTCAGCCTCTCTGGTGTCAAGTCTGATTTTGGAAAAAAAAAAAAAAAAAAAAAAAATCAGACAGAGTGTTGACACCAGAGAGGCTAAGACCGCATTGACTCAGTGCGGTATTCAGCCTCTCTGGTGTCAAGTCTGATTTTGGAAAAAAAAAAAAAAAATCCAAAATCAGACAGAGTGTTGAGACCAGAGAGGCTAAGACTGCATTGACTCAGTGCGGTATTCAGCCTCTCTGGTGTCAAGTCTGATTTTGGAAAAAAAAAAAAATATATCCAAAATCAGACAGAGTGTTGAGACCAGAGAGGCTAAGACCGCATTGACTCAGTGCGGTATTCAGCCTCTCTGGTGTCAAGTCTGATTTTTGAAAAAAAAAAAAAAAATCAAAAATCAGACAGAGTGTTGACACCAGAGAGGCTAAGACCGCATTGACTCAGTGCGGTATTCAGCCTCTCTGGTGTCAAGTCTGATTTTGGAAAAAAAAAAAAAAATCCAAAATCAGACAGAGTGTTGACACCAGAGAGGCTAAGACCGCATTGACTCAGTGCGGTATTCAGCCTCTCTGGTGTCAAGTCTGATTTTGGAAAAAAAAAAAAAAACCAAAATCAGACAGAGTGTTGACACCAGAGAGGCTAAGACCGCATTGACTCAGAGCGGTACTCAGCCTCTCTGGTGTCAAGTCTGATTTTGGAAAAAAAAAAAAAAAAATCCAAAATCAGACAGAGTGTTGAGACCAGAGAGGCTAAGACTGCATTGACTCAGTGCAGTATTCAGCCTCTCTGGTGTCAAGTCTGATTTTGGAAAAAAAAAAATCCAAAATCAGACAGAGTGTTGACACCAGAGAGGCTAAGACCGCATTGACTCAGTGCGGTATTCAGCCTCTCTGGTGTCAAGTCTGATTTTGGAAAAAAAAAAAAAAAAATCCAAAATCAGACAGAGTGTTGAGACCAGAGAGGCTAAGACCGCATTGACTCAGTGCGGTATTCAGCCTCTCTGGTGTCAAGTCTGATTTTGGAAAAAAAAAAAAAAATCCAAAATCAGACAGAGTGTTGACACCAGAGAGGCTAAGACCGCATTGACTCAGTGCGGTATTCAGCCTCTCTGGTGTCAAGTCTGATTTTGGAAAAAAAAAAAAAAAAATCCAAAATCAGACAGAGTGTTGAGACCAGAGAGGCTAAGACCGCATTGACTCAGTGCGGTATTCAGCCTCTCTGGTGTCAAGTCTGATTTTGGAAAAAAAAAAAAAAAATCCAAAATCAGACAGAGTGTTGAGACCAGAGAGGCTAAGACCGCATTGACTCAGTGCTGTATTCAGCCTCTCTGGTGTCAAGTCTGATTTTGGAAAAAAAAAAAAAAAATCCAAAATCAGACAGAGTGTTGAGACCAGAGAGGCTAAGACCGCATTGACTCAGTGCAGTATTCAGCCTCTCTGGTGTCAAGTCTGATTTTTGAAAAAAAAAAAAAAAAAATCCAAAATCAGACAGAGTGTTGACACCAGAGAGGCTAAGACCGCATTGACTCAGTGCGGTACTCAGCCTCTCTGGTGTCAAGTCTGATTTTGGAAAAAAAAAAAAAAATCCAAAATCAGACAGAGTGTTGAGACCAGAGAGGCTAAGACCGCATTGACTCAGTGCAGTATTCAGCCTCTCTGGTGTCAAGTCTGATTTTGGAAAAAAAAAAAAAAAAAAAAAAAATCAGACAGTGTTGACACCAGAGAGGCTAAGACCGCATTGACTCAGTGCGGTATTCAGCCTCTCTGGTGTCAAGTCTGATTTTGGAAAAAAAAAAAAAAAATCCAAAATCAGACAGTGTTGAGACCAGAGAGGCTAAGACCGCATTGACTCAGTGCGGTATTCAGCCTCTCTGGTGTCAAGTCTGATTTTGGAAAAAAAAAAAAAAAAATCCAAAATCAGACAGAGTGTTGAGACCAGAGAGGCTAAGACTGCATTGACTCAGTGCGGTATTCAGCCTCTCTGGTGTCAAGTCTGATTTTGGAAAAAAAAAAAAAAAAAATCCAAAATCAGACAGAGTGTTGAGACCAGAGAGGCTAAGACCGCATTGACTCAGTGCGGTATTCAGCCTCTCTGGTGTCAAGTCTGATTTTGGAAAAAAAAAAAAAAAATCCAAAATCAGACAGAGTGTTGAGACCACAGAGGCTAAGACCGCATTGACTCAGTGCAGTATTCAGCCTCTCTGGTGTCAAGTCTGATTTTGGAAAAAAAAAAAAAAAATCCAAAATCAGACAGAGTGTTGAGACCAGAGAGGCTAAGACCGCATTGACTCAGTGCAGTATTCAGCCTCTCTGGTGTCAAGTCTGATTTTGGAAAAAAAAAAAAAAAAATCCAAAATCAGACAGAGTGTTGACACCAGAGAGGCTAAGACCGCATTGACTCAGTGCGGTATTCAGCCTCTCTGGTGTCAAGTCTGATTTTGGAAAAAAAAAAAAAAAAATCCAAAATCAGACAGAGTGTTGAGACCAGAGAGGCTAAGACCGCATTGACTCAGTGCAGTATTCAGCCTCTCTGGTGTCAAGTCTGATTTTGGAAAAAAAAAAAAAAAATCCAAAATCAGACAGAGTGTTGACACCAGAGAGGCTAAGACCGCATTGACTCAGTGCGGTATTCAGCCTCTCTGGTGTCAAGTCTGATTTTGGAAAAAAAAAAAAAAAATCCAAAATCAGACAGAGTGTTGAGACCAGAGAGGCTAAGACCGCATTGACTCAGTGCGGTATTCAGCCTCTCTGGTGTCAAGTCTGATTTTGGGAAAAAAAAAAAAAAAAATCCAAAATCAGACAGTGTTGAGACCAGAGAGGCTAAGACCGCATTGACTCAGTGCAGTATTCAGCCTCTCTGGTGTCAAGTCTGATTTTGGAAAAAAAAAAAAAAAAATCCAAAATCAGACAGAGTGTTGACACCAGAGAGGCTAAGACCGCATTGACTCAGTGCGGTATTCAGCCTCTCTGGTGTCAAGTCTGATTTTGGAAAAATAAATAAATAATCCAAAATCAGACAGAGTGTTGAGACCAGAGAGGCTAAGACCGCATTGACTCAGTGCGGTATTCAGCCTCTCTGGTGTCAAGTCTGATTTTGGAAAAAAAAAAAAAAAAATCCAAAATCAGACAGAGTGTTGAGACCAGAGAGGCTAAGACCGCATTGACTCAGTGCGGTATTCAGCCTCTCTGGTGTCAAGTCTGATTTTGGAAAAAAAAAAAAAAAAATCCAAAATCAGACAGAGTGTTGACACCAGAGAGGCTAAGACCGCATTGACTCAGTGCGGTATTCAGCCTCTCTGGTGTCAAGTCTGATTTTGGAAAAAAAAAAAAAAAAATCCAAAATCAGACAGAGTGTTGAGACCAGAGAGGCTAAGACCGCATTGACTCAGTGCGGTATTCAGCCTCTCTGGTGTCAAGTCTGATTTTGGAAAAAAAAAAAAAAAATCCAAAATCAGACAGAGTGTTGAGACCAGAGAGGCTAAGACCGCATTGACTCAGTGCGGTATTCAGCCTCTCTGGTGTCAAGTCTGATTTTGGAAAAAAAAAAAAAAAAAAAAAAAATCAGACAGAGTGTTGACACCAGAGAGGCTAAGACCGCATTGACTCAGTGCGGTATTCAGCCTCTCTGGTGTCAAGTCTGATTTTGGAAAAAAAAAAAAAAAATCCAAAATCAGACAGAGTGTTGAGACCAGAGAGGCTAAGACTGCATTGACTCAGTGCGGTATTCAGCCTCTCTGGTGTCAAGTCTGATTTTGGAAAAAAAAAAAAAAATATCCAAAATCAGACAGAGTGTTGAGACCAGAGAGGCTAAGACCGCATTGACTCAGTGCGGTATTCAGCCTCTCTGGTGTCAAGTCTGATTTTGGAAAAAAAAAAAAAAAATCAAAAATCAGACAGAGTGTTGACACCAGAGAGGCTAAGACCGCATTGACTCAGTGCGGTATTCAGCCTCTCTGGTGTCAAGTCTGATTTTGGAAAAAAAAAAAAAAATCCAAAATCAGACAGAGTGTTGACACCAGAGAGGCTAAGACCGCATTGACTCAGTGCGGTATTCAGCCTCTCTGGTGTCAAGTCTGATTTTGGAAAAAAAAAAAAAAACCAAAATCAGACAGAGTGTTGACACCAGAGAGGCTAAGACCGCATTGACTCAGAGCGGTACTCAGCCTCTCTGGTGTCAAGTCTGATTTTGGAAAAAAAAAAAAAAAATCCAAAATCAGACAGAGTGTTGAGACCAGAGAGGCTAAGACTGCATTGACTCAGTGCAGTATTCAGCCTCTCTGGTGTCAAGTCTGATTTTGGAAAAAAAAAATCCAAAATCAGACAGAGTGTTGACACCAGAGAGGCTAAGACCGCATTGACTCAGTGCGGTATTCAGCCTCTCTGGTGTCAAGTCTGATTTTGGAAAAAAAAAAAAAAAAATCCAAAATCAGACAGAGTGTTGAGACCAGAGAGGCTAAGACCGCATTGACTCAGTGCGGTATTCAGCCTCTCTGGTGTCAAGTCTGATTTTGGAAAAAAAAAAAAAAAAATCCAAAATCAGACAGAGTGTTGACACCAGAGAGGCTAAGACCGCATTGACTCAGTGCGGTATTCAGCCTCTCTGGTGTCAAGTCTGATTTTGGAAAAAAAAAAAAAAAAATCCAAAATCAGACAGAGTGTTGAGACCAGAGAGGCTAAGACCGCATTGACTCAGTGCGGTATTCAGCCTCTCTGGTGTCAAGTCTGATTTTGGAAAAAAAAAAAAAAAATCCAAAATCAGACAGAGTGTTGAGACCAGAGAGGCTAAGACCGCATTGACTCAGTGCGGTATTCAGCCTCTCTGGTGTCAAGTCTGATTTTGGAAAAAAAAAAAAAAAAATCCAAAATCAGACAGAGTGTTGAGACCAGAGAGGCTAAGACCGCATTGACTCAGTGCGGTATTCAGCCTCTCTGGTGTCAAGTCTGATTTTGGAAAAAAAAAAAAAAAAATCCAAAATCAGACAGAGTGTTGACACCCGAGAGGCTAAGACCGCATTGACTCAGTGCGGTATTCAGCCTCTCTGGTGTCAAGTCTGATTTTGGAAAAAAAAAAAAAAAAATCCAAAATCAGACAGAGTGTTGAGACCAGAGAGGCTAAGACCGCATTGACTCAGTGCGGTATTCAGCCTCTCTGGTGTCAAGTCTGATTTTGGAAAAAAAAAAAAAAAATCCAAAATCAGACAGAGTGTTGAGACCAGAGAGGCTAAGACCGCATTGACTCAGTGCGGTATTCAGCCTCTCTGGTGTCAAGTCTGATTTTGGAAAAAAAAAAAAAAAAAAAAAAAATCAGACAGAGTGTTGACACCAGAGAGGCTAAGACCGCATTGACTCAGTGCGGTATTCAGCCTCTCTGGTGTCAAGTCTGATTTTGGAAAAAAAAAAAAAAAATCCAAAATCAGACAGAGTGTTGAGACCAGAGAGGCTAAGACTGCATTGACTCAGTGCGGTATTCAGCCTCTCTGGTGTCAAGTCTGATTTTGGAAAAAAATAAATAAATATCCAAAATCAGACAGAGTGTTGAGACCAGAGAGGCTAAGACCGCATTGACTCAGTGCGGTATTCAGCCTCTCTGGTGTCAAGTCTGATTTTGGAAAAAAAAAAAAAAAAAAAAAAAATCAGACAGAGTGTTGACACCAGAGAGGCTAAGACCGCATTGACTCAGTGCGGTATTCAGCCTCTCTGGTGTCAAGTCTGATTTTGGAAAAAAAAAAAAAAATCCAAAATCAGACAGAGTGTTGACACCAGAGAGGCTAAGACCGCATTGACTCAGTGCGGTATTCAGCCTCTCTGGTGTCAAGTCTGATTTTGGAAAAAAAAAAAAAAACCAAAATCAGACAGAGTGTTGACACCAGAGAGGCTAAGACCGCATTGACTCAGAGCGGTACTCAGCCTCTCTGGTGTCAAGTCTGATTTTGGAAAAAAAAAAAAAAAATCCAAAATCAGACAGAGTGTTGAGACCAGAGAGGCTAAGACTGCATTGACTCAGTGCAGTATTCAGCCTCTCTGGTGTCAAGTCTGATTTTGGAAAAAAAAAATCCAAAATCAGACAGAGTGTTGACACCAGAGAGGCTAAGACCGCATTGACTCAGTGCGGTATTCAGCCTCTCTGGTGTCAAGTCTGATTTTGGAAAAAAAAAAAAAAAAATCCAAAATCAGACAGAGTGTTGAGACCAGAGAGGCTAAGACCGCATTGACTCAGTGCGGTATTCAGCCTCTCTGGTGTCAAGTCTGATTTTGGAAAAAAAAAAAAAAATCCAAAATCAGACAGAGTGTTGACACCAGAGAGGCTAAGACCGCATTGACTCAGTGCGGTATTCAGCCTCTCTGGTGTCAAGTCTGATTTTGGAAAAAAAAAAAAAAAAATCCAAAATCAGACAGAGTGTTGAGACCAGAGAGGCTAAGACCGCATTGACTCAGTGCGGTATTCAGCCTCTCTGGTGTCAAGTCTGATTTTGGAAAAAAAAAAAAAAAAATCCAAAATCAGACAGAGTGTTGAGACCAGAGAGGCTAAGACCGCATTGACTCAGTGCTGTATTCAGCCTCTCTGGTGTCAAGTCTGATTTTGAAAAAAAAAAAAAAAAATCCAAAATCAGACAGAGTGTTGAGACCAGAGAGGCTAAGACCGCATTGACTCAGTGCAGTATTCAGCCTCTCTGGTGTCAAGTCTGATTTTTGAAAAAAAAAAAAAAAAATCCAAAATCAGACAGAGTGTTGACACCAGAGAGGCTAAGACCGCATTGACTCAGTGCGGTACTCAGCCTCTCTGGTGTCAAGTCTGATTTTGGAAAAAAAAAAAAAAAATCCAAAATCAGACAGAGTGTTGAGACCAGAGAGGCTAAGACCGCATTGACTCAGTGCAGTATTCAGCCTCTCTGGTGTCAAGTCTGATTTTGGAAAAAAAAAAAAAAAAAAAAAAAATCAGACAGTGTTGACACCAGAGAGGCTAAGACCGCATTGACTCAGTGCGGTATTCAGCCTCTCTGGTGTCAAGTCTGATTTTGGAAAAAAAAAAAAAAAATCCAAAATCAGACAGTGTTGAGACCAGAGAGGCTAAGACCGCATTGACTCAGTGCGGTATTCAGCCTCTCTGGTGTCAAGTCTGATTTTGGAAAAAAAAAAAAAAAAATCCAAAATCAGACAGAGTGTTGACACCAGAGAGGCTAAGACCGCATTGACTCAGTGCGGTATTCAGCCTCTCTGGTGTCAAGTCTGATTTTGGAAAAAAAAAAAAAAAAAAAATCCAAAATCAGACAGAGTGTTGAGACCAGAGAGGCTAAGATCGCATTGACTCAGTGCGGTATTCAGCCTCTCTGGTGTCAAGTCTGATTTTGGAAAAAAAAAAAAAAAAATCCAAAATCAGACAGAGTGTTGAGACCAGAGAGGCTAAGACTGCATTGACTCAGTTCGGTATTCAGCCTCTCTGGTGTCAAGTCTGATTTTGGAAAAAAAAAAAAAAATCCAAAATCAGACAGAGTGTTGACACCAGAGAGGCTAAGACCGCATTGACTCAGTGCGGTATTCAGCCTCTCTGGTGTCAAGTCTGATTTTGGAAAAAAAAAATCCAAAATCAGACAGAGTGTTGAGACCAGAGAGGCTAAGACCGCATTGACTCAGTGCGGTATTCAGCCTCTCTGGTGTCAAGTCTGATTTTGGAAAAAAAAAAAAAAAATCCAAAATCAGACAGAGTGTTGAGACCAGAGAGGCTAAGACCGCATTGACTCAGTGCGGTATTCAGCCTCTCTGGTGTCAAGTCTGATTTTGGAAAAAAAAAAAAAAAAAAAAAATCAGACAGAGTGTTGACACCAGAGAGGCTAAGACCGCATTGACTCAGTGCGGTATTCAGCCTCTCTGGTGTCAAGTCTGATTTTGGAAAAAAAAAAAAAAAAATCCAAAATCAGACAGAGTGTTGAGACCAGAGAGGCTAAGACTGCATTGACTCAGTGCGGTATTCAGCCTCTCTGGTGTCAAGTCTGATTTTGGAAAAAAAAAAAAAAAAAATCCAAAATCAGACAGAGTGTTGAGACCAGAGAGGCTAAGACCGCATTGACTCAGTGCGGTATTCAGCCTCTCTGCTGTCAAGTCTGATTTTGGAAAAAAAAAAAAAAAATCCAAAATCAGACAGAGTGTTGACACCAGAGAGGCTAAGACCGCATTGACTCAGTGCGGTATTCAGCCTCTCTGGTGTCAAGTCTGATTTTGGAAAAAAAAAAAAAAATCCAAAATCAGACAGAGTGTTGACACCAGAGAGGCTAAGACCGCATTGACTCAGTGCGGTATTCAGCCTCTCTGGTGTCAAGTCTGATTTTGGAAAAAAAAAAAAAAAAAATACAAAATCACACAGAGTGTTGACACCAGAGAGGCTAAGACCGCATTGACTCAGTGCGGTATTCAGCCTCTCTGGTGTCAAGTCTGATTTTGGAAAAAAAAAAAAAAATCCAAAATCAGACAGAGTGTTGACACCAGAGAGGCTAAGACCGCATTGACTCAGTGCGGTATTCAGCCTCTCTGGTGTCAAGTCTGATTTTGGAAAAAAAAAAAAAAAAAATACAAAATCACACAGAGTGTTCACACCAGAGAGGCTAAGACCGCATTGACTCAGTGCGGTATTCAGCCTCTCTGGTGTCAAGTCTGATTTTGGAAAAAAAAAAAAAAAAAAATCCAAAATCAGACAGAGTGTTGAGACCAGAGAGGCTAAGACCGCATTGACTCAGTGCGGTATTCATCCTCTCTGGTGTCAAGTCTGATTTTGGAAAAAAAAAAAAAAAAATCCAAAATCAGACAGAGTGTTGAGACCAGAGAGGCTAAGACCGCATTGACTCAGTGCGGTATTCAGCCTCTCTGGTGTCAAGTCTGATTTTGGAAAAAAAAAAAAAAAAAAAAAAAATCAGACAGAGTGTTGACACCAGAGAGGCTAAGACCGCATTGACTCAGTGCGGTATTCAGCCTCTCTGGTGTCAAGTCTGATTTTGTTAAAAAAAAAAAAAAAATCCAAAATCAGACAGAGTGTTGAGACCAGAGAGGCTAAGACTGCATTGACTCAGTGCAGTATTCAGCCTCTCTGGTGTCAAGTCTGATTTTGGAAAAAAAAAAAAAAAAAAAAAAAAAAATCAGACAGAGTGTTGACACCAGAGAGGCTAAGACCGCATTGACTCAGTGCGGTATTCAGCCTCTCTGGTGTCAAGTCTGATTTTGGAAAAAAAAAAAAAAAAAAATCCAAAATCAGACAGAGTGTTGAGACCAGAGAGGCTAAGACCGCATTGACTCAGTGCAGTATTCAGCCTCTCTGGTTTCAAGTCTGATTTTGGAAAAAAAAAAAAAAAATCCAAAATCAGACAGAGTGTTGAGACCAGAGAGGCTAAGACCGCATTGACTCAGTGCGGTATTCAGCCTCTCTGGTGTCAAGTCTGATTTTGGAAAAAAAAAAAAAAAATCCAAAATCAGACAGAGTGTTGAGACCAGAGAGGCTAAGACCGCATTGACTCAGTGCGGTATTCAGCCTCTCTGGTGTCAAGTCTGATTTTGGAAAAAAAAAAAAAAAAAAATCCAAAATCAGACAGTGTTGAGACCAGAGAGGCTAAGACCGCATTGACTCAGTGCGGTATTCAGCCTCTCTGGTGTCAAGTCTGATTTTTGAAAAAAAAAAAAAAAAATCCAAAATCAGACAGAGTGTTGAGAGCAGAGAGGCTAAGACCGCATTGACTCAGTGCGGTATTCAGCCTCTCTGGTGTCAAGTCTGATTTTGGAAAAAAAAAAAAAAAAATCCAAAATCAGACAGAGTGTTGAGACCAGAGAGGCTAAGACCGCATTGACTCAGTGCAGTATTCAGCCTCTCTGGTGTCAAATCTGATTTTGGAAAAAAAAAAAAAAAAATCAAAAATCAGACAGAGTGTTGACACCAGAGAGGCTAAGACCGCATTGACTCAGTGCGGTATTCAGCCTCTCTGGTGTCAAGTCTGATTTTGGAAAAATAAATAAATAATCCAAAATCAGACAGAGTGTTGAGACCAGAGAGGCTAAGACCGCATTGACTCAGTGCGGTATTCAGCCTCTCTGGTGTCAAGTCTGATTTTGGAAAAAAAAAAAAAAAATCCAAAATCAGACAGAGTGTTGAGACCAGAGAGGCTAAGACCGCATTGACTCAGTGCGGTATTCAGCCTCTCTGGTGTCAAGTCTGATTTTGGAAAAAAAAAAAAAAAAATCCAAAATCAGACAGAGTGTTGAGACCAGAGAGGCTAAGACCGCATTGACTCAGTGCGGTATTCAGCCTCTCTGGTGTCAAGTCTGATTTTGGAAAAAAAAAAAAAAAATCCAAAATCAGACAGAGTGTTGAGACCAGAGAGGCTAAGACCGCATTGACTCAGTGCGGTATTCAGCCTCTCTGGTGTCAAGTCTGATTTTGGAAAAAAAAAAAAAAAAAAAAAAAATCAGACAGAGTGTTGACACCAGAGAGGCTAAGACCGCATTGACTCAGTGCGGTATTCAGCCTCTCTGGTGTCAAGTCTGATTTTGGAAAAAAAAAAAAAAAAATCCAAAATCAGACAGAGTGTTGAGACCAGAGAGGCTAAGACTGCATTGACTCAGTGCGGTATTCAGCCTCTCTGGTGTCAAGTCTGATTTTGGAAAAAAAAAAAAAAAAAATCCAAAATCAGACAGAGTGTTGAGACCAGAGAGGCTAAGACCGCATTGACTCAGTGCGGTATTCAGCCTCTCTGGTGTCAAGTCTGATTTTGGAAAAAAAAAAAAAAAATCCAAAATCAGACAGAGTGTTGAGACCACAGAGGCTAAGACCGCATTGACTCAGTGCAGTATTCAGCCTCTCTGGTGTCAAGTCTGATTTTGGAAAAAAAAAAAAAAAATCCAAAATCAGACAGAGTGTTGAGACCAGAGAGGCTAAGACCGCATTGACTCAGTGCAGTATTCAGCCTCTCTGGTGTCAAGTCTGATTTTGGAAAAAAAAATAAAAAAATCCAAAATCAGACAGAGTGTTGACACCAGAGAGGCTAAGACCGCATTGACTCAGTGCGGTATTCAGCCTCTCTGGTGTCAAGTCTGATTTTGGAAAAAAAAAAAAAAAAATCCAAAATCAGACAGAGTGTTGAGACCAGAGAGGCTAAGACCGCATTGACTCAGTGCAGTATTCAGCCTCTCTGGTGTCAAGTCTGATTTTTGAAAAAAAAAAAAAAAATCCAAAATCAGACAGAGTGTTGACACCAGAGAGGCTAAGACCGCATTGACTCAGTGCGGTATTCAGCCTCTCTGGTGTCAAGTCTGATTTTGGAAAAAAAAAAAAAAAATCCAAAATCAGACAGAGTGTTGAGACCAGAGAGGCTAAGACCGCATTGACTCAGTGCGGTATTCAGCCTCTCTGGTGTCAAGTCTGATTTTGGGAAAAAAAAAAAAAAAAATCCAAAATCAGACAGTGTTGAGACCAGAGAGGCTAAGACCGCATTGACTCAGTGCAGTATTCAGCCTCTCTGGTGTCAAGTCTGATTTTGGAAAAAAAAAAAAAAAAATCCAAAATCAGACAGAGTGTTGACACCAGAGAGGCTAAGACCGCATTGACTCAGTGCGGTATTCAGCCTCTCTGGTGTCAAGTCTGATTTTGGAAAAATAAATAAATAATCCAAAATCAGACAGAGTGTTGAGACCAGAGAGGCTAAGACCGCATTGACTCAGTGCGGTATTCAGCCTCTCTGGTGTCAAGTCTGATTTTGGAAAAAAAAAAAAAAAAATCCAAAATCAGACAGAGTGTTGAGACCAGAGAGGCTAAGACCGCATTGACTCAGTGCGGTATTCAGCCTCTCTGGTGTCAAGTCTGATTTTGGAAAAAAAAAAAAAAAATCCAAAATCAGACAGAGTGTTGACACCAGAGAGGCTAAGACCGCATTGACTCAGTGCGGTATTCAGCCTCTCTGGTGTCAAGTCTGATTTTAGAAAAAAAAAAAAAAAAATCCAAAATCAGACAGAGTGTTGAGACCAGAGAGGCTAAGACCGCATTGACTCAGTGCGGTATTCAGCCTCTCTGGTGTCAAGTCTGATTTTTGAAAAAAAAAAAAAAAATCCAAAATCAGACAGAGTGTTGAGACCAGAGAGGCTAAGACCGCATTGACTCAGTGCGGTATTCAGCCTCTCTGGTGTCAAGTCTGATTTTGGAAAAAAAAAAAAAAAAAAAAAAATCAGACAGAGTGTTGACACCAGAGAGGCTAAGACCGCATTGACTCAGTGCGGTATTCAGCCTCTCTGGTGTCAAGTCTGATTTTGGAAAAAAAAAAAAAAAATCCAAAATCAGACAGAGTGTTGAGACCAGAGAGGCTAAGACTGCATTGACTCAGTGCGGTATTCAGCCTCTCTGGTGTCAAGTCTGATTTTGGAAAAAAAAAAAAAAATATCCAAAATCAGACAGAGTGTTGAGACCAGAGAGGCTAAGACCGCATTGACTCAGTGCGGTATTCAGCCTCTCTGGTGTCAAGTCTGATTTTTGAAAAAAAAAAAAAAAATCAAAAATCAGACAGAGTGTTGACACCAGAGAGGCTAAGACCGCATTGACTCAGTGCGGTATTCAGCCTCTCTGGTGTCAAGTCTGATTTTGGAAAAAAAAAAAAAAATCCAAAATCAGACAGAGTGTTGACACCAGAGAGGCTAAGACCGCATTGACTCAGTGCGGTATTCAGCCTCTCTGGTGTCAAGTCTGATTTTGGAAAAAAAAAAAAAAACCAAAATCAGACAGAGTGTTGACACCAGAGAGGCTAAGACCGCATTGACTCAGAGCGGTACTCAGCCTCTCTGGTGTCAAGTCTGATTTTGGAAAAAAAAAAAAAAAATCCAAAATCAGACAGAGTGTTGAGACCAGAGAGGCTAAGACTGCATTGACTCAGTGCAGTATTCAGCCTCTCTGGTGTCAAGTCTGATTTTGGAAAAAAAAAATCCAAAATCAGACAGAGTGTTGACACCAGAGAGGCTAAGACCGCATTGACTCAGTGCGGTATTCAGCCTCTCTGGTGTCAAGTCTGATTTTGGAAAAAAAAAAAAAAAAATCCAAAATCAGACAGAGTGTTGAGACCAGAGAGGCTAAGACCGCATTGACTCAGTGCGGTATTCAGCCTCTCTGGTGTCAAGTCTGATTTTGGAAAAAAAAAAAAAAATCCAAAATCAGACAGAGTGTTGACACCAGAGAGGCTAAGACCGCATTGACTCAGTGCGGTATTCAGCCTCTCTGGTGTCAAGTCTGATTTTGGAAAAAAAAAAAAAAAAATCCAAAATCAGACAGAGTGTTGAGACCAGAGAGGCTAAGACCGCATTGACTCAGTGCGGTATTCAGCCTCTCTGGTGTCAAGTCTGATTTTGGAAAAAAAAAAAAAAAATCCAAAATCAGACAGAGTGTTGAGACCAGAGAGGCTAAGACCGCATTGACTCAGTGCTGTATTCAGCCTCTCTGGTGTCAAGTCTGATTTTGGAAAAAAAAAAAAAAAATCCAAAATCAGACAGAGTGTTGAGACCAGAGAGGCTAAGACCGCATTGACTCAGTGCAGTATTCAGCCTCTCTGGTGTCAAGTCTGATTTTTGAAAAAAAAAAAAAAAAAATCCAAAATCAGACAGAGTGTTGACACCAGAGAGGCTAAGACCGCATTGACTCAGTGCGGTACTCAGCCTCTCTGGTGTCAAGTCTGATTTTGGAAAAAAAAAAAAAAATCCAAAATCAGACAGAGTGTTGAGACCAGAGAGGCTAAGACCGCATTGACTCAGTGCAGTATTCAGCCTCTCTGGTGTCAAGTCTGATTTTGGAAAAAAAAAAAAAAAAAAAAAAAATCAGACAGTGTTGACACCAGAGAGGCTAAGACCGCATTGACTCAGTGCGGTATTCAGCCTCTCTGGTGTCAAGTCTGATTTTGGAAAAAAAAAAAAAAAATCCAAAATCAGACAGTGTTGAGACCAGAGAGGCTAAGACCGCATTGACTCAGTGCGGTATTCAGCCTCTCTGGTGTCAAGTCTGATTTTGGGAAAAAAAAAAAAAAAATCCAAAATCAGACAGAGTGTTGACACCAGAGAGGCTAAGACCGCATTGACTCAGTGCGGTATTCAGCCTCTCTGGTGTCAAGTCTGATTTTGGAAAAAAAAAAAAAAAAAAAATCCAAAATCAGACAGAGTGTTGAGACCAGAGAGGCTAAGACCGCATTGACTCAGTGCGGTATTCAGCCTCTCTGGTGTCAAGTCTGATTTTGGGAAAAAAAAAAAAAAAAAATCCAAAATCAGACAGTGTTGAGACCAGAGAGGCTAAGACCGCATTGACTCAGTGCGGTATTCAGCCTCTCTGGTGTCAAGTCTGATTTTTGAAAAAAAAAAAAAAAAATCCAAAATCAGACAGAGTGTTGACACCAGAGAGGCTAAGACCGCATTGACTCAGTGCGGTATTCAGCCTCTCTGGTGTCAAGTCTGATTTTGGAAAAATAAATAAATAATCCAAAATCAGACAGAGTGTTGAGACCAGAGAGGCTAAGACCGCATTGACTCAGTGCGGTATTCAGCCTCTCTGGTGTCAAGTCTGATTTTGGAAAAAAAAAAAAAAATCCAAAATCAGACAGAGTGTTGAGACCAGAGAGGCTAAGACCGCATTGACTCAGTGCGGTATTCAGCTTCTCTGGTGTCAAGTCTGATTTTGGAAAAAAAAAAAAAAAAATCCAAAATCAGACAGAGTGTTGACACCAGAGAGGCTAAGACCGCATTGACTCAGTGCGGTATTCAGCCTCTCTGGTGTCAAGTCTGATTTTGGAAAAAAAAATAAAAATCCAAAATCAGACAGAGTGTTGACACCAGAGAGGCTAAGACCGCATTGACTCAGTGCGGTATTCAGCCTCTCTGGTGTCAAGTCTGATTTTGGAAAAAAAAAAAAAAAATCCAAAATCAAAAAATCCAAAATCAAAAAAAAAATAAGACCGCATTGACTCAGTGCGGTATTCAGCCTCTCTGGTGTCAAGTCTAATTTTGGAAAAAAAAAAAAAAAATCCAAAATCAGACAGAGTGTTGACACCAGAGAGGCTAAGACCGCATTGACTCAGTGCGGTATTCAGCCTCTCTGGTGTCAAGTCTGATTTTGGAAAAAAAAATAAAAATCCAAAATCAGACAGAGTGTTGACACCAGAGAGGCTAAGACCGCATTGACTCAGTGCGGTATTCAGCCTCTCTGGTGTCAAGTCTGATTTTGGAAAAAATAAATAAATCCAAAATCAGACAGAGTGTTGACACCAGAGAGGCTAAGACCGCATTGACTCAGTGCGGTATTCAGCCTCTCTGGTGTCAAGTCTGATTTTGGAAAAAAAAAAAAAAAAAAAAAAAATCAGACAGTGTTGACACCAGAGAGGCTAAGACCGCATTGACTCAGTGCGGTATTCAGCCTCTCTGGTGTCAAGTCTGATTTTGGAAAAAAAAAAAAAAAATCCAAAATCAGACAGTGTTGAGACCAGAGAGGCTAAGACCGCATTGACTCAGTGCGGTATTCAGCCTCTCTGGTGTCAAGTCTGATTTTGGAAAAAAAAAAAAAAAAATCCAAAATCAGACAGAGTGTTGACACCAGAGAGGCTAAGACCGCATTGACTCAGTGCGGTATTCAGCCTCTCTGGTGTCAAGTCTGATTTTGGAAAAAAAAAAAAAAAAAAAAATCCAAAATCAGACAGAGTGTTGAGACCAGAGAGGCTAAGATCGCATTGACTCAGTGCGGTATTCAGCCTCTCTGGTGTCAAGTCTGATTTTGGAAAAAAAAAAAAAAAAATCCAAAATCAGACAGAGTGTTGAGACCAGAGAGGCTAAGACTGCATTGACTCAGTTCGGTATTCAGCCTCTCTGGTGTCAAGTCTGATTTTGGAAAAAAAAAAAAAAAATCCAAAATCAGACAGAGTGTTGACACCAGAGAGGCTAAGACCGCATTGACTCAGTGCGGTATTCAGCCTCTCTGGTGTCAAGTCTGATTTTGGAAAAAAAAAAAAAAAAATCCAAAATCAGACAGAGTGTTGAGACCAGAGAGGCTAAGACTGCATTGACTCAGTTCGGTATTCAGCCTCTCTGGTGTCAAGTCTGATTTTGGAAAAAAAAAAAAAAAAATCCAAAATCAGACAGAGTGTTGAGACCAGAGAGGCTAAGACTGCATTGACTCAGTTCGGTATTCAGCCTCTCTGGTGTCAAGTCTGATTTTGGAAAAAAAAAAAAAAAAAAAAAAAATCAGACAGAGTGTTGACACCAGAGAGGCTAAGACCGCATTGACTCAGTGCGGTATTCAGCCTCTCTGGTGTCAAGTCTGATTTTGGAAAAAGAAAAAAAAAAATCCAAAATCAGACAGAGTGTTGAGACCAGAGAGGCTAAGACCGCATTGACTCAGTGCGGTATTCAGCCTCTCTGGTGTCAAGTCTGATTTTGGAAAAAAAAAAAAAAAAATCCAAAATCAGACAGAGTGTTGACACCAGAGAGGCTAAGACCGCATTGACTCAGTGCGGTATTCAGCCTCTCTGGTGTCAAGTCTGATTTTGGAAAAAAAAAAAAAAAAAAAATCCAAAATCAGACAGAGTGTTGAGACCAGAGAGGCTAAGATCGCATTGACTCAGTGCGGTATTCAGCCTCTCTGGTGTCAAGTCTGATTTTGGAAAAAAAAAAAAAAAAATCCAAAATCAGACAGAGTGTTGAGACCAGAGAGGCTAAGACTGCATTGACTCAGTTCGGTATTCAGCCTCTCTGGTGTCAAGTCTGATTTTGGAAAAAAAAAAAAAAAATCCAAAATCAGACAGAGTGTTGACACCAGAGAGGCTAAGACCGCATTGACTCAGTGCGGTATTCAGCCTCTCTGGTGTCAAGTCTGATTTTGGAAAAAAAAAAAAAAAAATCCAAAATCAGACAGAGTGTTGAGACCAGAGAGGCTAAGACTGCATTGACTCAGTTCGGTATTCAGCCTCTCTGGTGTCAAGTCTGATTTTGGAAAAAAAAAAAAAAAAATCCAAAATCAGACAGAGTGTTGAGACCAGAGAGGCTAAGACTGCATTGACTCAGTTCGGTATTCTCTAAGACCGCATTGACTCAGTGCGGTATTCAGCCTCTCTGGTGTCAAGTCTGATTTTGGAAAAAAAAAAAAAAAAAAAAAAAATCAGACAGAGTGTTGACACCAGAGAGGCTAAGACCGCATTGACTCAGTGCGGTATTCAGCCTCTCTGGTGTCAAGTCTGATTTTGGAAAAAGAAAAAAAAAAATCCAAAATCAGACAGAGTGTTGAGACCAGAGAGGCTAAGACCGCATTGACTCAGTGCGGTATTCAGCCTCTCTGGTGTCAAGTCTGATTTTGGAAAAAAAAAAAAAAAAATCCAAAATCAGACAGAGTGTTGAGACCAGAGAGGCTAAGACCGCATTGACTCAGTGCGGTATTCAGCCTCTCTGGTGTCAAGTCTGATTTTGGGAAAAAAAAAAAAAAAAAATCCAAAATCAGACAGTGTTGAGACCAGAGAGGCTAAGACCGCATTGACTCAGTGCGGTATTCAGCCTCTCTGGTGTCAAGTCTGATTTTTGAAAAAAAAAAAAAAAAATCCAAAATCAGACAGAGTGTTGACACCAGAGAGGCTAAGACCGCATTGACTCAGTGCGGTATTCAGCCTCTCTGGTGTCAAGTCTGATTTTGGAAAAATAAATAAATAATCCAAAATCAGACAGAGTGTTGAGACCAGAGAGGCTAAGACCGCATTGACTCAGTGCGGTATTCAGCCTCTCTGGTGTCAAGTCTGATTTTGGAAAAAAAAAAAAAAATCCAAAATCAGACAGAGTGTTGAGACCAGAGAGGCTAAGACCGCATTGACTCAGTGCGGTATTCAGCTTCTCTGGTGTCAAGTCTGATTTTGGAAAAAAAAAAAAAAAAATCCAAAATCAGACAGAGTGTTGACACCAGAGAGGCTAAGACCGCATTGACTCAGTGCGGTATTCAGCCTCTCTGGTGTCAAGTCTGATTTTGGAAAAAAAAATAAAAATCCAAAATCAGACAGAGTGTTGACACCAGAGAGGCTAAGACCGCATTGACTCAGTGCGGTATTCAGCCTCTCTGGTGTCAAGTCTGATTTTGGAAAAAAAAAAAAAAAATCCAAAATCCAAAAATCCAAAATCAAAAAAAAAATAAGACCGCATTGACTCAGTGCGGTATTCAGCCTCTCTGGTGTCAAGTCTGATTTTGGAAAAAAAAAAAAAAAATCCAAAATCAGACAGAGTGTTGACACCAGAGAGGCTAAGACCGCATTGACTCAGTGCGGTATTCAGCCTCTCTGGTGTCAAGTCTGATTTTGGAAAAAAAAATAAAAATCCAAAATCAGACAGAGTGTTGACACCAGAGAGGCTAAGACCGCATTGACTCAGTGCGGTATTCAGCCTCTCTGGTGTCAAGTCTGATTTTGGAAAAAAAAAAAAAAATCCAAAATCAGACAGAGTGTTGACACCAGAGAGGCTAAGACCGCATTGACTCAGTGCGGTATTCAGCCTCTCTGGTGTCAAGTCTGATTTTGGAAAAAAAAAAAAAAAAAATACAAAATCACACAGAGTGTTGACACCAGAGAGGCTAAGACCGCATTGACTCAGTGCGGTATTCAGCCTCTCTGGTGTCAAGTCTGATTTTGGAAAAAAAAAAAAAAAATCCAAAATCAGACAGAGTGTTGACACCAGAGAGGCTAAGACCGCATTGACTCAGTGCAGTATTCAGCCTCTCTGGTGTCAAGTCTGATTTTGGAAAAAAAAAAAAAAAAAATACAAAATCACACAGAGTGTTGACACCAGAGAGGCTAAGACCGCATTGACTCAGTGCGGTATTCAGCCTCTCTGGTGTCAAGTCTGATTTTGGAAAAAAAAAAAAAAAAAAAATCCAAAATCAGACAGAGTGTTGAGACCAGAGAGGCTAAGACCGCATTGACTCAGTGCGGTATTCATCCTCTCTGGTGTCAAGTCTGATTTTGGAAAAAAAAAAAAAAAAATCCAAAATCAGACAGAGTGTTGAGACCAGAGAGGCTAAGACCGCATTGACTCAGTGCGGTATTCATCCTCTCTGGTGTCAAGTCTGATTTTGGAAAAAAAAAAAAAAAAATCCAAAATCAGACAGTGTTGACACCAGAGAGGCTAAGACCGCATTGACTCAGTGCGGTATTCAGCCTCTCTGGTGTCAAGTCTGATTTTGGAAAAAAAAAAAAAAAAATCCAAAATCAGACAGTGTTGAGACCAGAGAGGCTAAGACTGCATTGACTCAGTGCAGTATTCAGCCTCTCTGGTGTCAAGTCTGATTTTGGAAAAAAAAAAAAAAAATCCAAAATCAGACAGAGTGTTGACACCAGAGAGGCTAAGACCGCATTGACTCAGTGCGGTATTCAGCCTCTCTGGTGTCAAGTCTGATTTTGGAAAAAAAAAAAAAAAAAAATCCAAAATCAGACAGAGTGTTGAGACCAGAGAGGCTAAGACCGCATTGACTCAGTGCGGTATTCAGCCTCTCTGGTGTCAAGTCTGATTTTGGAAAAAAAAAAAAAAAATCCAAAATCAGACAGTGTTGAGACCAGAGAGGCTAAGACCGCATTGACTCAGTGCGGTATTCAGCCTCTCTGGTGTCAAGTCTGATTTTGGAAAAAAAAAAAAAAAATCCAAAATCAGACAGAGTGTTGAGACCAGAGAGGCTAAGACCGCATTGACTCAGTGCGGTATTCAGCCTCTCTGGTGTCAAGTCTGATTTTGGAAAAAAAAAAAAAAAAAAATCCAAAATCAGACAGTGTTGAGACCAGAGAGGCTAAGACCGCATTGACTCAGTGCGGTATTCAGCCTCTCTGGTGTCAAGTCTGATTTTGGAAAAAAAAAAAAAAAAATCCAAAATCAGACAGAGTGTTGAGAGCAGAGAGGCTAAGACCGCATTGACTCAGTTCGGTACTCAGCCTCTCTGGTGTCAAGTCTGATTTTGGAAAAAAAAAAAAAAAAAATCCAAAATCAGACAGAGTGTTGACACCAGAGAGGCTAAGACCGCATTGACTCAGTGCGGTATTCAGCCTCTCTGGTGTCAAGTCTGATTTTGGAAAAAAAAAAAAAAAAAATCTAAAATCAGACAGAGTGTTGAGACCAGAGAGGCTAAGACCGCATTGACTCAGTGCGGTATTCAGCCTCTCTGGTGTCAAGTCTGATTTTGGAAAAAAAAAAAAAAAAATCCAAAATCAGACAGAGTGTTGACACCAGAGAGGCTAAGACCGCATTGACTCAGTGCGGTATTCAGCCTCTCTGGTGTCAAGTCTGATTTTGGAAAAAAAAAAAAAAAAAATCCAAAATCAGACAGAGTGTTGAGACCAGAGAGGCTAAGACCGCATTGACTCAGTGCAGTATTCAGCCTCTCTGGTGTCAAGTCTGATTTTGGAAAAAAAAAAAAAAAAATCCAAAATCAGACAGAGTGTTGACACCAGAGAGGCTAAGACCGCATTGACTCAGTGCGGTATTCAGCCTCTCTGGTGTCAAGTCTGATTTTGAAAAAAAAAAAAAAAAAAAATCCAAAATCAGACAGAGTGTTGAGACCAGAGAGGCTAAGACCGCATTGACTCAGTGCGGTATTCAGCCTCTCTGGTGTCAAGTCTGATTTTGGAAAAAAAAAAAAAAAAAAATACAAAATCAGACAGTGTTGAGACCAGAGAGGCTAAGACCGCATTGACTCAGTGCGGTATTCAGCCTCTCTGGTGTCAAGTCTGATTTTTGAAAAAAAAAAAAAAAAATCCAAAATCAGACAGAGTGTTGACACCAGAGAGGCTAAGACCGCATTGACTCAGTGCGGTATTCAGCCTCTCTGGTGTCAAGTCTGATTTTGGAAAAATAAATAAATAATCCAAAATCAGACAGAGTGTTGAGACCAGAGAGGCTAAGACCGCATTGACTCAGTGCGGTATTCAGCCTCTCTGGTGTCAAGTCTGATTTTGGAAAAAAAAAAAAAAATCCAAAATCAGACAGAGTGTTGAGACCAGAGAGGCTAAGACCGCATTGACTCAGTGCGGTATTCAGCTTCTCTGGTGTCAAGTCTGATTTTGGAAAAAAAAAAAAAAAATCCAAAATCAGACAGAGTGTTGACACCAGAGAGGCTAAGACCGCATTGACTCAGTGCGGTATTCAGCCTCTCTGGTGTCAAGTCTGATTTTGGAAAAAAAAATAAAAATCCAAAATCAGACAGAGTGTTGACACCAGAGAGGCTAAGACCGCATTGACTCAGTGCGGTATTCAGCCTCTCTGGTGTCAAGTCTGATTTTGGAAAAAAAAAAAAAAAATCCAAAATCCAAAAATCAAAAATCAAAAAAAAAATAAGACCGCATTGACTCAGTGCGGTATTCAGCCTCTCTGGTGTCAAGTCTGATTTTGGAAAAAAAAAAAAAAAATCCAAAATCAGACAGAGTGTTGACACCAGAGAGGCTAAGACCGCATTGACTCAGTGCGGTATTCAGCCTCTCTGGTGTCAAGTCTGATTTTGGAAAAAAAAATAAAAATCCAAAATCAGACAGAGTGTTGACACCAGAGAGGCTAAAACCGCATTGACTCAGTGCGGTATTCAGCCTCTCTGGTGTCAAGTCTGATTTTGGAAAAAAAAAAAAAAAATCCAAAATCAGACAGAGTGTTGACACCAGAGAGGCTAAGACCGCATTGACTCAGTGCGGTATTCAGCCTCTCTGGTGTCAAGTCTGATTTTGGAAAAAAAAAAAAAAAAAATACAAAATCACACAGAGTGTTGACACCAGAGAGGCTAAGACCGCATTGACTCAGTGCGGTATTCAGCCTCTCTGGTGTCAAGTCTGATTTTGGAAAAAAAAAAAAAAATCCAAAATCAGACAGAGTGTTGACACCAGAGAGGCTAAGACCGCATTGACTCAGTGCAGTATTCAGCCTCTCTGGTGTCAAGTCTGATTTTGGAAAAAAAAAAAAAAAAAATACAAAATCACACAGAGTGTTGACACCAGAGAGGCTAAGACCGCATTGACTCAGTGCGGTATTCAGCCTCTCTGGTGTCAAGTCTGATTTTGGAAAAAAAAAAAAAAAAAAAAATCCAAAATCAGACAGAGTGTTGAGACCAGAGAGGCTAAGACCGCATTGACTCAGTGCGGTATTCATCCTCTCTGGTGTCAAGTCTGATTTTGGAAAAAAAAAAAAAAAAATCCAAAATCAGACAGAGTGTTGAGACCAGAGAGGCTAAGACCGCATTGACTCAGTGCGGTATTCATCCTCTCTGGTGTCAAGTCTGATTTTGGAAAAAAAAAAAAAAAAAATCCAAAATCAGACAGTGTTGACACCAGAGAGGCTAAGACCGCATTGACTCAGTGCGGTATTCAGCCTCTCTGGTGTCAAGTCTGATTTTGGAAAAAAAAAAAAAAATCCAAAATCAGACAGAGTGTTGACACCAGAGAGGCTAAGACCGCATTGACTCAGTGCGGTATTCAGCCTCTCTGGTGTCAAGTCTGATTTTGGAAAAAAAAAAAAAAAAAATACAAAATCACACAGAGTGTTGACACCAGAGAGGCTAAGACCGCATTGACTCAGTGCGGTATTCAGCCTCTCTGGTGTCAAGTCTGATTTTGGAAAAAAAAAAAAAAAATCCAAAATCAGACAGAGTGTTGACACCAGAGAGGCTAAGACCGCATTGACTCAGTGCAGTATTCAGCCTCTCTGGTGTCAAGTCTGATTTTGGAAAAAAAAAAAAAAAAAATACAAAATCACACAGAGTGTTGACACCAGAGAGGCTAAGACCGCATTGACTCAGTGCGGTATTCAGCCTCTCTGGTGTCAAGTCTGATTTTGGAAAAAAAAAAAAAAAAAAAAATCCAAAATCAGACAGAGTGTTGAGACCAGAGAGGCTAAGACCGCATTGACTCAGTGCGGTATTCATCCTCTCTGGTGTCAAGTCTGATTTTGGAAAAAAAAAAAAAAAAATCCAAAATCAGACAGAGTGTTGAGACCAGAGAGGCTAAGACCGCATTGACTCAGTGCGGTATTCATCCTCTCTGGTGTCAAGTCTGATTTTGGAAAAAAAAAAAAAAAATCCAAAATCAGACAGTGTTGACACCAGAGAGGCTAAGACCGCATTGACTCAGTGCGGTATTCAGCCTCTCTGGTGTCAAGTCTGATTTTGGAAAAAAAAAAAAAAAAATCCAAAATCAGACAGAGTGTTGAGACCAGAGAGGCTAAGACCGCATTGACTCAGTGCGGTATTCAGCCTCTCTGGTGTCAAGTCTGATTTTGGAAAAAAAAAAAAAAAAAAATCCAAAATCAGACAGAGTGTTGAGACCAGAGAGGCTAAGACCGCATTGACTCAGTGCGGTATTCAGCCTCTCTGGTGTCAAGTCTGATTTTTGAAAAAAAAAAAAAAAATCCAAAATCAGACAGTGTTGAGACCAGAGAGGCTAAGACCGCATTGACTCAGTGCGGTATTCAGCCTCTCTGGTGTCAAGTCTGATTTTGGAAAAAAAAAAAAAAAATCCAAAATCAGACAGAGTGTTGAGACCAGAGAGGCTAAGACCGCATTGACTCAGTGCGGTATTCAGCCTCTCTGGTGTCAAGTCTGATTTTGGAAAAAAAAAAAAAAAAAAATCCAAAATCAGACAGTGTTGAGACCAGAGAGGCTAAGACCGCATTGACTCAGTGCGGTATTCAGCCTCTCTGGTGTCAAGTCTGATTTTGGACAAAAAAAAAAAAAAAATCCAAAATCAGACAGAGTGTTGAGAGCAGAGAGGCTAAGACCGCATTGACTCAGTTCGGTACTCAGCCTCTCTGGTGTCAAGTCTGATTTTGGAAAAAAAAAAAAAAAAATCCAAAATCAGACAGAGTGTTGACACCAGAGAGGCTAAGACCGCATTGACTCAGTGCGGTATTCAGCCTCTCTGGTGTCAAGTCTGATTTTGGAAAAAAAAAAAAAAAAATCCAAAATCAGACAGAGTGTTGAGACCAGAGAGGCTAAGACCGCATTGACTCAGTGCGGTATTCAGCCTCTCTGGTGTCAAGTCTGATTTTGGAAAAAAAAAAAAAAAATCCAAAATCAGACAGAGTGTTGACACCAGAGAGGCTAAGACCGCATTGACTCAGTGCGGTATTCAGCCTCTCTGGTGTCAAGTCTGATTTTGGAAAAAAAAAAAAAAAAAAATCCAAAATCAGACAGAGTGTTGAGACCAGAGAGGCTAAGACCGCATTGACTCAGTGCAGTATTCAGCCTCTCTGGTGTCAAGTCTGATTTTGGAAAAAAAAAAAAAAAAATCCAAAATCAGACAGAGTGTTGACACCAGAGAGGCTAAGACCGCATTGACTCAGTGCGGTATTCAGCCTCTCTGGTGTCAAGTCTGATTTTGGAAAAAAAAAAAAAAAAATCCAAAATCAGACAGAGTGTTGAGACCAGAGAGGCTAAGACCGCATTGACTCAGTGCGGTATTCAGCCTCTCTGGTGTCAAGTCTGATTTTGGGAAAAAAAAAAAAAAAAATACAAAATCACACAGAGTGTTGACACCAGAGAGGCTAAGACCGCATTGACTCAGTGCGGTATTCAGCCTCTCTGGTGTCAAGTCTGATTTTGGAAAAAAAAAAAAAAAAAATACAAAATCACACAGAGTGTTGACACCAGAGAGGCTAAGACCGCATTGACTCAGTGCGGTATTCAGCCTCTCTGGTGTCAAGTCTGATTTTGAAAAAAAAAAAAAAAAAAAATCCAAAATCAGACAGAGTGTTGAGACCAGAGAGGCTAAGACCGCATTGACTCAGTGCGGTATTCATCCTCTCTGGTGTCAAGTCTGATTTTGGAAAAAAAAAAAAAAAAATCCAAAATCAGACAGAGTGTTGAGACCAGAGAGGCTAAGACCGCATTGACTCAGTGCGGTATTCATCCTCTCTGGTGTCAAGTCTGATTTTGGAAAAAAAAAAAAAAAAATCCAAAATCAGACAGAGTGTTGAGACCAGAGAGGCTAAGACCGCATTGACTCAGTGCGGTATTCAGCCTCTCTGCTGTCAAGTCTGATTTTGGAAAAAAAAAAAAAAAAAAAAAAAATCAGACAGAGTGTTGACACCAGAGAGGCTAAGACCGCATTGACTCAGTGCGGTATTCAGCCTCTCTGGTGTCAAGTCTGATTTTGGAAAAAAAAAAAAAAAAATCCAAAATCAGACAGAGTGTTGACACCAGAGAGGCTAAGACTGCATTGACTCAGTGCAGTATTCAGCCTCTCTGGTGTCAAGTCTGATTTTGGAAAAAAAAAAAAAAAAAAAAAAAAAAATCAGACAGAGTGTTGACACCAGAGAGGCTAAGACCGCATTGACTCAGTGCGGTATTCAGCCTCTCTGGTGTCAAGTCTGATTTTGGAAAAAAAAAAAAAAAAAATCCAAAATCAGACAGAGTGTTGAGACCAGAGAGGCTAAGACCGCATTGACTCAGTGCGGTATTCAGCCTCTCTGGTGTCAAGTCTGATTTTGGAAAAAAAAAAAAAAAATCCAAAATCAGACAGAGTGTTGACACCAGAGAGGCTAAGACCGCATTGACTCAGTGCGGTATTCAGCCTCTCTGGTGTCAAGTCTGATTTTGGAAAAAAAAAAAAAAAAAAAATCCAAAATCAGACAGAGTGTTGAGACCAGAGAGGCTAAGACCGCATTGACTCAGTGCGGTATTCAGCCTCTCTGGTGTCAAGTCTGATTTTGGGAAAAAAAAAAAAAAAAAATCCAAAATCAGACAGTGTTGAGACCAGAGAGGCTAAGACCGCATTGACTCAGTGCGGTATTCAGCCTCTCTGGTGTCAAGTCTGATTTTGGGAAAAAAAAAAAAAAAAAATCCAAAATCAGACAGTGTTGAGACCAGAGAGGCTAAGACCGCATTGACTCAGTGCGGTATTCAGCCTCTCTGGTGTCAAGTCTGATTTTTGAAAAAAAAAAAAAAAAATCCAAAATCAGACAGAGTGTTGAGAGCAGAGAGGCTAAGACCGCATTGACTCAGTGCGGTATTCAGCCTCTCTGGTGTCAAGTCTGATTTTGGAAAAAAAAAAAAAAAAATCCAAAATCAGACAGAGTGTTGAGACCAGAGAGGCTAAGACCGCATTGACTCAGTGCAGTATTCAGCCTCTCTGGTGTCAAATCTGATTTTGGAAAAAAAAAAAAAAAATCCAAAATCAGACAGAGTGTTGACACCAGAGAGGCTAAGACCGCATTGACTCAGTGCGGTATTCAGCCTCTCTGGTGTCAAGTCTGATTTTGGAAAAATAAATAAATAATCCAAAATCAGACAGAGTGTTGAGACCAGAGAGGCTAAGACCGCATTGACTCAGTGCGGTATTCAGCCTCTCTGGTGTCAAGTCTGATTTTGGAAAAAAAAAAAAAAAAATCCAAAATCAGACAGAGTGTTGAGACCAGAGAGGCTAAGACCGCATTGACTCAGTGCGGTATTCAGCCTCTCTGGTGTCAAGTCTGATTTTGGAAAAAAAAAAAAAAAAAATACAAAATCACACAGAGTGTTGACACCAGAGAGGCTAAGACCGCATTGACTCAGTGCGGTATTCAGCCTCTCTGGTGTCAAGTCTGATTTTGGAAAAAAAAAAAAAAAAAATACAAAATCACACAGAGTGTTGACACCAGAGAGGCTAAGACCGCATTGACTCAGTGCGGTATTCAGCCTCTCTGGTGTCAAGTCTGATTTTGAAAAAAAAAAAAAAAAAAAATCCAAAATCAGACAGAGTGTTGAGACCAGAGAGGCTAAGACCGCATTGACTCAGTGCGGTATTCATCCTCTCTGGTGTCAAGTCTGATTTTGGAAAAAAAAAAAAAAAAATCCAAAATCAGACAGAGTGTTGAGACCAGAGAGGCTAAGACCGCATTGACTCAGTGCGGTATTCATCCTCTCTGGTGTCAAGTCTGATTTTGGAAAAAAAAAAAAAAAAATCCAAAATCAGACAGAGTGTTGAGACCAGAGAGGCTAAGACCGCATTGACTCAGTGCGGTATTCAGCCTCTCTGCTGTCAAGTCTGATTTTGGAAAAAAAAAAAAAAAAAAAAAAAATCAGACAGAGTGTTGACACCAGAGAGGCTAAGACCGCATTGACTCAGTGCGGTATTCAGCCTCTCTGGTGTCAAGTCTGATTTTGGAAAAAAAAAAAAAAAAATCCAAAATCAGACAGAGTGTTGAGACCAGAGAGGCTAAGACTGCATTGACTCAGTGCAGTATTCAGCCTCTCTGGTGTCAAGTCTGATTTTGGAAAAAAAAAAAAAAAAAAAAAAAAAAATCAGACAGAGTGTTGACACCAGAGAGGCTAAGACCGCATTGACTCAGTGCGGTATTCAGCCTCTCTGGTGTCAAGTCTGATTTTGGAAAAAAAAAAAAAAAAAATCCAAAATCAGACAGAGTGTTGAGACCAGAGAGGCTAAGACCGCATTGACTCAGTGCGGTATTCAGCCTCTCTGGTGTCAAGTCTGATTTTGGAAAAAAAAAAAAAAAATCCAAAATCAGACAGAGTGTTGAGACCAGAGAGGCTAAGACCGCATTGACTCAGTGCGGTATTCAGCCTCTCTGGTGTCAAGTCAGAGTGTTGAGACCAGAGAGGCTAAGACCGCATTGACTCAGTGCGGTATTCAGCCTCTCTGGTGTCAAGTCTGATTTTGGGAAAAAAAAAAAAAAAAAATCCAAAATCAGACAGTGTTGAGACCAGAGAGGCTAAGACCGCATTGACTCAGTGCGGTATTCAGCCTCTCTGGTGTCAAGTCTGATTTTTGAAAAAAAAAAAAAAAAAATCCAAAATCAGACAGAGTGTTGAGAGCAGAGAGGCTAAGACCGCATTGACTCAGTGCGGTATTCAGCCTCTCTGGTGTCAAGTCTGATTTTGGAAAAAAAAAAAAAAAAATCCAAAATCAGACAGAGTGTTGAGACCAGAGAGGCTAAGACCGCATTGACTCAGTGCAGTATTCAGCCTCTCTGGTGTCAAATCTGATTTTGGAAAAAAAAAAAAAAAATCCAAAATCAGACAGAGTGTTGACACCAGAGAGGCTAAGACCGCATTGACTCAGTGCGGTATTCAGCCTCTCTGGTGTCAAGTCTGATTTTGGAAAAATAAATAAATAATCCAAAATCAGACAGAGTGTTGAGACCAGAGAGGCTAAGACCGCATTGACTCAGTGCGGTATTCAGCCTCTCTGGTGTCAAGTCTGATTTTGGAAAAAAAAAAAAAAAATCCAAAATCAGACAGAGTGTTGAGACCAGAGAGGCTAAGACCGCATTGACTCAGTGCGGTATTCAGCTTCTCTGGTGTCAAGTCTGATTTGGGAAAAAAAAAAAAAAATCCAAAATCAGACAGAGTGTTGACACCAGAGAGGCTAAGACCGCATTGACTCAGTGCGGTATTCAGCCTCTCTGGTGTCAAGTCTGATTTTGGAAAAAAAAAATCCAAAATCAGACAGAGTGTTGAGACCAGAGAGGCTAAGACCGCATTGACTCAGTGCGGTATTCAGCCTCTCTGGTGTCAAGTCTGATTTTGGAAAAAAAAAAAAAAAATCCAAAATCAGACAGAGTGTTGACACCAGAGAGGCTAAGACCGCATTGACTCAGTGCGGTATTCAGCCTCTCTGGTGTCAAGTCTGATTTTGGAAAAAAAAAAAAAAAAATCCAAAATCAGACAGAGTGTTGAGACCAGAGAGGCTAAGACCGCATTGACTCAGTGCGGTATTCAGCCTCTCTGGTGTCAAGTCTGATTTTGGGAAAAAAAAAAAAAAAAAATCCAAAATCAGACAGTGTTGAGACCAGAGAGGCTAAGACCGCATTGACTCAGTGCGGTATTCAGCCTCTCTGGTGTCAAGTCTGATTTTTGAAAAAAAAAAAAAAAAATCCAAAATCAGACAGAGTGTTGAGAGCAGAGAGGCTAAGACCGCATTGACTCAGTGCGGTATTCAGCCTCTCTGGTGTCAAGTCTGATTTTGGAAAAAAAAAAAAAAAAATCCAAAATCAGACAGAGTGTTGAGACCAGAGAGGCTAAGACCGCATTGACTCAGTGCAGTATTCAGCCTCTCTGGTGTCAAATCTGATTTTGGAAAAAAAAAAAAAAAATCCAAAATCAGACAGAGTGTTGACACCAGAGAGGCTAAGACCGCATTGACTCAGTGCGGTATTCAGCCTCTCTGGTGTCAAGTCTGATTTTGGAAAAATAAATAAATAATCCAAAATCAGACAGAGTGTTGAGACCAGAGAGGCTAAGACCGCATTGACTCAGTGCGGTATTCAGCCTCTCTGGTGTCAAGTCTGATTTTGGAAAAAAAAAAAAAAAATCCAAAATCAGACAGAGTGTTGAGACCAGAGAGGCTAAGACCGCATTGACTCAGTGCGGTATTCAGCTTCTCTGGTGTCAAGTCTGATTTTGGAAAAAAAAAAAAAAATCCAAAATCAGACAGAGTGTTGACACCAGAGAGGCTAAGACCGCATTGACTCAGTGCGGTATTCAGCCTCTCTGGTGTCAAGTCTGATTTTGGAAAAAAAAAATCCAAAATCAGACAGAGTGTTGAGACCAGAGAGGCTAAGACCGCATTGACTCAGTGCGGTATTCAGCCTCTCTGGTGTCAAGTCTGATTTTGGAAAAAAAAAAAAAAAATCCAAAATCAGACAGAGTGTTGAGACCAGAGAGGCTAAGACCGCATTGACTCAGTGCGGTATTCAGCCTCTCTGGTGTCAAGTCTGATTTTGGAAAAAAAAAAAAAAAAAAAAAATCAGACAGAGTGTTGACACCAGAGAGGCTAAGACCGCATTGACTCAGTGCGGTATTCAGCCTCTCTGGTGTCAAGTCTGATTTTGGAAAAAAAAAAAAAAAAATCCAAAATCAGACAGAGTGTTGAGACCAGAGAGGCTAAGACTGCATTGACTCAGTGCGGTATTCAGCCTCTCTGGTGTCAAGTCTGATTTTGGAAAAAAAAAAAAAAAAAATCCAAAATCAGACAGAGTGTTGAGACCAGAGAGGCTAAGACCGCATTGACTCAGTGCGGTATTCAGCCTCTCTGGTGTCAAGTCTGATTTTGGAAAAAAAAAAAAAAAATCCAAAATCAGACAGAGTGTTGACACCAGAGAGGCTAAGACCGCATTGACTCAGTGCGGTATTCAGCCTCTCTGGTGTCAAGTCTGATTTTGGAAAAAAAAAAAAAAATCCAAAATCAGACAGAGTGTTGACACCAGAGAGGCTAAGACCGCATTGACTCAGTGCGGTATTCAGCCTCTCTGGTGTCAAGTCTGATTTTGGAAAAAAAAAAAAAAAAAATACAAAATCACACAGAGTGTTGACACCAGAGAGGCTAAGACCGCATTGACTCAGTGCGGTATTCAGCCTCTCTGGTGTCAAGTCTGATTTTGGAAAAAAAAAAAAAAATCCAAAATCAGACAGAGTGTTGACACCAGAGAGGCTAAGACCGCATTGACTCAGTGCGGTATTCAGCCTCTCTGGTGTCAAGTCTGATTTTGGAAAAAAAAAAAAAAAAAAATCCAAAATCAGACAGAGTGTTGAGACCAGAGAGGCTAAGACCGCATTGACTCAGTGCGGTATTCATCCTCTCTGGTGTCAAGTCTGATTTTGGAAAAAAAAAAAAAAAAATCCAAAATCAGACAGAGTGTTGAGACCAGAGAGGCTAAGACCGCATTGACTCAGTGCGGTATTCAGCCTCTCTGGTGTCAAGTCTGATTTTGGAAAAAAAAAAAAAAACAAACAAAATCAGACAGAGTGTTGACACCAGAGAGGCTAAGACCGCATTGACTCAGTGCGGTATTCAGCCTCTCTGGTGTCAAGTCTGATTTTGTTAAAAAAAAAAAAAAAATCCAAAATCAGACAGAGTGTTGAGACCAGAGAGGCTAAGACTGCATTGACTCAGTGCAGTATTCAGCCTCTCTGGTGTCAAGTCTGATTTTGGAAAAAAAAAAAAAAAAAAAAAAAAAATCAGACAGAGTGTTGACACCAGAGAGGCTAAGACCGCATTGACTCAGTGCAGTATTCAGCCTCTCTGGTGTCAAGTCTGATTTTGGAAAAAAAAAAAAAAAAAATCCAAAATCAGACAGAGTGTTGAGACCAGAGAGGCTAAGACCGCATTGACTCAGTGCAGTATTCAGCCTCTCTGGTGTCAAGTCTGATTTTGTAAAAAAAAAAAAAAAAATCCAAAATCAGACAGAGTGTTGAGACCAGAGAGGCTAAGACCGCATTGACTCAGTGCGGTATTCAGCCTCTCTGGTGTCAAGTCTGATTTTGGAAAAAAAAAAAAAAAATCCAAAATCAGACAGAGTGTTGAGACCAGAGAGGCTAAGACCGCATTGACTCAGTGCGGTATTCAGCCTCTCTGGTGTCAAGTCTGATTTTGGAAAAAAAAAAAAAAAAAATCCAAAATCAGACAGTGTTGAGACCAGAGAGGCTAAGACCGCATTGACTCAGTGCGGTATTCAGCCTCTCTGGTGTCAAGTCTGATTTTTGAAAAAAAAAAAAAAAAATCCAAAATCAGACAGAGTGTTGAGAGCAGAGAGGCTAAGACCGCATTGACTCAGTGCGGTATTCAGCCTCTCTGGTGTCAAGTCTGATTTTGGAAAAAAAAAAAAAAAAATCCAAAATCAGACAGAGTGTTGAGACCAGAGAGGCTAAGACCGCATTGACTCAGTGCAGTATTCAGCCTCTCTGGTGTCAAATCTGATTTTGGAAAAAAAAAAAAAAAAATCCAAAATCAGACAGAGTGTTGACACCAGAGAGGCTAAGACCGCATTGACTCAGTGCGGTATTCAGCCTCTCTGGTGTCAAGTCTGATTTTGGAAAAATAAATAAATAATCCAAAATCAGACAGAGTGTTGAGACCAGAGAGGCTAAGACCGCATTGACTCAGTGCGGTATTCAGCCTCTCTGGTGTCAAGTCTGATTTTGGAAAAAAAAAAAAAAAATCCAAAATCAGACAGAGTGTTGAGACCAGAGAGGCTAAGACCGCATTGACTCAGTGCGGTATTCAGCCTCTCTGGTGTCAAGTCTGATTTTGGAAAAAAAAAAAAAAAATCCAAAATCAGACAGAGTGTTGAGACCAGAGAGGCTAAGACCGCATTGACTCAGTGCGGTATTCAGCCTCTCTGGTGTCAAGTCTGATTTTGGAAAAAAAAAAAAAAAATCCAAAATCAGACAGAGTGTTGAGACCAGAGAGGCTAAGACCGCATTGACTCAGTGCGGTATTCAGCCTCTCTGGTGTCAAGTCTGATTTTGGAAAAAAAAAATAATAATAATAATAATCAGACAGAGTGTTGACACCAGAGAGGCTAAGACCGCATTGACTCAGTGCGGTATTCAGCCTCTCTGGTGTCAAGTCTGATTTTGGAAAAAAAAAAAAAAAAATCCAAAATCAGACAGAGTGTTGAGACCAGAGAGGCTAAGACTGCATTGACTCAGTGCGGTATTCAGCCTCTCTGGTGTCAAGTCTGATTTTGGAAAAAAAAAAAAAAAAATCCAAAATCAGACAGAGTGTTGAGACCAGAGAGGCTAAGACCGCATTGACTCAGTGCGGTATTCAGCCTCTCTGGTGTCAAGTCTGATTTTGGAAAAAAAAAAAAAAAATCCAAAATCAGACAGAGTGTTGAGACCACAGAGGCTAAGACCGCATTGACTCAGTGCAGTATTCAGCCTCTCTGGTGTCAAGTCTGATTTTGGAAAAAAAAAAAAAAAATCCAAAATCAGACAGAGTGTTGAGACCAGAGAGGCTAAGACCGCATTGACTCAGTGCAGTATTCAGCCTCTCTGGTGTCAAGTCTGATTTTGGAAAAAAAAAAAAAAAAATCCAAAATCAGACAGAGTGTTGACACCAGAGAGGCTAAGACCGCATTGACTCAGTGCGGTATTCAGCCTCTCTGGTGTCAAGTCTGATTTTGGAAAAAAAAAAAAAAAAATCCAAAATCAGACAGAGTGTTGAGACCAGAGAGGCTAAGACCGCATTGACTCAGTGCAGTATTCAGCCTCTCTGGTGTCAAGTCTGATCTTGGAAAAAAAAAAAAAAAATCCAAAATCAGACAGAGTGTTGACACCAGAGAGGCTAAGACCGCATTGACTCAGTGCGGTATTCAGCCTCTCTGGTGTCAAGTCTGATTTTGGAAAAAAAAAAAAAAAATCCAAAATCAGACAGAGTGTTGAGACCAGAGAGGCTAAGACCGCATTGACTCAGTGCGGTATTCAGCCTCTCTGGTGTCAAGTCTGATTTTGGGAAAAAAAAAAAAAAAAATCCAAAATCAGACAGTGTTGAGACCAGAGAGGCTAAGACCGCATTGACTCAGTGCAGTATTCAGCCTCTCTGGTGTCAAGTCTGATTTTGGAAAAAAAAAAAAAAAAATCCAAAATCAGACAGAGTGTTGACACCAGAGAGGCTAAGACCGCATTGACTCAGTGCGGTATTCAGCCTCTCTGGTGTCAAGTCTGATTTTGGAAAAATAAATAAATAATCCAAAATCAGACAGAGTGTTGAGACCAGAGAGGCTAAGACCGCATTGACTCAGTGCGGTATTCAGCCTCTCTGGTGTCAAGTCTGATTTTGGAAAAAAAAAAAAAAAAATCCAAAATCAGACAGAGTGTTGAGACCAGAGAGGCTAAGACCGCATTGACTCAGTGCGGTATTCAGCCTCTCTGGTGTCAAGTCTGATTTTGGAAAAAAAAAAAAAAAAATCCAAAATCAGACAGAGTGTTGACACCAGAGAGGCTAAGACCGCATTGACTCAGTGCGGTATTCAGCCTCTCTGGTGTCAAGTCTGATTTTGGAAAAAAAAAAAAAAAAATCCAAAATCAGACAGAGTGTTGAGACCAGAGAGGCTAAGACTGCATTGACTCAGTGCAGTATTCAGCCTCTCTGGTGTCAAGTCTGATTTTATTAAAAAAAAAAAAAAAAAAAAAAAAAATCAGACAGAGTGTTGACACCAGAGAGGCTAAGACCGCATTGACTCAGTGCGGTATTCAGCCTCTCTGGTGTCAAGTCTGATTTTGGAAAAAAAAAAAAAAAAAATCCAAAATCAGACAGAGTGTTGAGACCAGAGAGGCTAAGACCGCATTGACTCAGTGCGGTATTCAGCCTCTCTGGTGTCAAGTCTGATTTTGGAAAAAAAAAAAAAAAATCCAAAATCAGACAGAGTGTTGAGACCAGAGAGGCTAAGACCGCATTGACTCAGTGCGGTATTCAGCCTCTCTGGTGTCAAGTCAGAGTGTTGAGACCAGAGAGGCTAAGACCGCATTGACTCAGTGCGGTATTCAGCCTCTCTGGTGTCAAGTCTGATTTTGGGAAAAAAAAAAAAAAAAAATCCAAAATCAGACAGTGTTGAGACCAGAGAGGCTAAGACCGCATTGACTCAGTGCGGTATTCAGCCTCTCTGGTGTCAAGTCTGATTTTTGAAAAAAAAAAAAAAAAATCCAAAATCAGACAGAGTGTTGAGAGCAGAGAGGCTAAGACCGCATTGACTCAGTGCGGTATTCAGCCTCTCTGGTGTCAAGTCTGATTTTGGAAAAAAAAAAAAAAAAATCCAAAATCAGACAGAGTGTTGAGACCAGAGAGGCTAAGACCGCATTGACTCAGTGCAGTATTCAGCCTCTCTGGTGTCAAATCTGATTTTGGAAAAAAAAAAAAAAAAATCCAAAATCAGACAGAGTGTTGACACCAGAGAGGCTAAGACCGCATTGACTCAGTGCGGTATTCAGCCTCTCTGGTGTCAAGTCTGATTTTGGAAAAATAAATAAATAATCCAAAATCAGACAGAGTGTTGAGACCAGAGAGGCTAAGACCGCATTGACTCAGTGCGGTATTCAGCCTCTCTGGTGTCAAGTCTGATTTTGGAAAAAAAAAAAAAAAATCCAAAATCAGACAGAGTGTTGAGACCAGAGAGGCTAAGACCGCATTGACTCAGTGCGGTATTCAGCTTCTCTGGTGTCAAGTCTGATTTTGGAAAAAAAAAAAAAAATCCAAAATCAGACAGAGTGTTGACACCAGAGAGGCTAAGACCGCATTGACTCAGTGCGGTATTCAGCCTCTCTGGTGTCAAGTCTGATTTTGGAAAAAAAAAATCCAAAATCAGACAGAGTGTTGAGACCAGAGAGGCTAAGACCGCATTGACTCAGTGCGGTATTCAGCCTCTCTGGTGTCAAGTCTGATTTTGGAAAAAAAAAAAAAAAATCCAAAATCAGACAGAGTGTTGAGACCAGAGAGGCTAAGACCGCATTGACTCAGTGCGGTATTCAGCCTCTCTGGTGTCAAGTCTGATTTTGGAAAAAAAAAAAAAAAAAAAAAATCAGACAGAGTGTTGACACCAGAGAGGCTAAGACCGCATTGACTCAGTGCGGTATTCAGCCTCTCTGGTGTCAAGTCTGATTTTGGAAAAAAAAAAAAAAAAATCCAAAATCAGACAGAGTGTTGAGACCAGAGAGGCTAAGACTGCATTGACTCAGTGCGGTATTCAGCCTCTCTGGTGTCAAGTCTGATTTTGGAAAAAAAAAAAAAAAAAATCCAAAATCAGACAGAGTGTTGAGACCAGAGAGGCTAAGACCGCATTGACTCAGTGCGGTATTCAGCCTCTCTGGTGTCAAGTCTGATTTTGGAAAAAAAAAAAAAAAAATCCAAAATCAGACAGAGTGTTGACACCAGAGAGGCTAAGACCGCATTGACTCAGTGCGGTATTCAGCCTCTCTGGTGTCAAGTCTGATTTTGGAAAAAAAAAAAAAAATCCAAAATCAGACAGAGTGTTGACACCAGAGAGGCTAAGACCGCATTGACTCAGTGCGGTATTCAGCCTCTCTGGTGTCAAGTCTGATTTTGGAAAAAAAAAAAAAAAAAATACAAAATCACACAGAGTGTTGACACCAGAGAGGCTAAGACCGCATTGACTCAGTGCGGTATTCAGCCTCTCTGGTGTCAAGTCTGATTTTGGAAAAAAAAAAAAAAATCCAAAATCAGACAGAGTGTTGACACCAGAGAGGCTAAGACCGCATTGACTCAGTGCGGTATTCAGCCTCTCTGGTGTCAAGTCTGATTTTGGAAAAAAAAAAAAAAAAAATACAAAATCACACAGAGTGTTGACACCAGAGAGGCTAAGACCGCATTGACTCAGTGCGGTATTCAGCCTCTCTGGTGTCAAGTCTGATTTTGGAAAAAAAAAAAAAAAAAAATCCAAAATCAGACAGAGTGTTGAGACCAGAGAGGCTAAGACCGCATTGACTCAGTGCGGTATTCATCCTCTCTGGTGTCAAGTCTGATTTTGGAAAAAAAAAAAAAAAAATCCAAAATCAGACAGAGTGTTGAGACCAGAGAGGCTAAGACCGCATTGACTCAGTGCGGTATTCAGCCTCTCTGGTGTCAAGTCTGATTTTGGAAAAAAAAAAAAAAACAAACAAAATCAGACAGAGTGTTGACACCAGAGAGGCTAAGACCGCATTGACTCAGTGCGGTATTCAGCCTCTCTGGTGTCAAGTCTGATTTTGGAAAAAAAAAAAAAAAAATCCAAAATCAGACAGAGTGTTGACACCAGAGAGGCTAAGACCGCATTGACTCAGTGCGGTATTCAGCCTCTCTGGTGTCAAGTCAGAGTGTTGAGACCAGAGAGGCTAAGACCGCATTGACTCAGTGCGGTATTCAGCCTCTCTGGTGTCAAGTCTGATTTTGGGAAAAAAAAAAAAAAAAAATCCAAAATCAGACAGTGTTGAGACCAGAGAGGCTAAGACCGCATTGACTCAGTGCGGTATTCAGCCTCTCTGGTGTCAAGTCTGATTTTTGAAAAAAAAAAAAAAAAATCCAAAATCAGACAGAGTGTTGAGAGCAGAGAGGCTAAGACCGCATTGACTCAGTGCGGTATTCAGCCTCTCTGGTGTCAAGTCTGATTTTGGAAAAAAAAAAAAAAAAATCCAAAATCAGACAGAGTGTTGAGACCAGAGAGGCTAAGACCGCATTGACTCAGTGCAGTATTCAGCCTCTCTGGTGTCAAATCTGATTTTGGAAAAAAAAAAAAAAAAATCCAAAATCAGACAGAGTGTTGACACCAGAGAGGCTAAGACCGCATTGACTCAGTGCGGTATTCAGCCTCTCTGGTGTCAAGTCTGATTTTGGAAAAATAAATAAATAATCCAAAATCAGACAGAGTGTTGAGACCAGAGAGGCTAAGACCGCATTGACTCAGTGCGGTATTCAGCCTCTCTGGTGTCAAGTCTGATTTTGGAAAAAAAAAAAAAAAATCCAAAATCAGACAGAGTGTTGAGACCAGAGAGGCTAAGACCGCATTGACTCAGTGCGGTATTCAGCTTCTCTGGTGTCAAGTCTGATTTTGGAAAAAAAAAAAAAAATCCAAAATCAGACAGAGTGTTGACACCAGAGAGGCTAAGACCGCATTGACTCAGTGCGGTATTCAGCCTCTCTGGTGTCAAGTCTGATTTTGGAAAAAAAAAATCCAAAATCAGACAGAGTGTTGAGACCAGAGAGGCTAAGACCGCATTGACTCAGTGCGGTATTCAGCCTCTCTGGTGTCAAGTCTGATTTTGGAAAAAAAAAAAAAAAATCCAAAATCAGACAGAGTGTTGAGACCAGAGAGGCTAAGACCGCATTGACTCAGTGCGGTATTCAGCCTCTCTGGTGTCAAGTCTGATTTTGGAAAAAAAAAAAAAAAAAAAAAATCAGACAGAGTGTTGACACCAGAGAGGCTAAGACCGCATTGACTCAGTGCGGTATTCAGCCTCTCTGGTGTCAAGTCTGATTTTGGAAAAAAAAAAAAAAAAATCCAAAATCAGACAGAGTGTTGAGACCAGAGAGGCTAAGACTGCATTGACTCAGTGCGGTATTCAGCCTCTCTGGTGTCAAGTCTGATTTTGGAAAAAAAAAAAAAAAAAATCCAAAATCAGACAGAGTGTTGAGACCAGAGAGGCTAAGACCGCATTGACTCAGTGCGGTATTCAGCCTCTCTGGTGTCAAGTCTGATTTTGGAAAAAAAAAAAAAAAAATCCAAAATCAGACAGAGTGTTGACACCAGAGAGGCTAAGACCGCATTGACTCAGTGCGGTATTCAGCCTCTCTGGTGTCAAGTCTGATTTTGGAAAAAAAAAAAAAAATCCAAAATCAGACAGAGTGTTGACACCAGAGAGGCTAAGACCGCATTGACTCAGTGCGGTATTCAGCCTCTCTGGTGTCAAGTCTGATTTTGGAAAAAAAAAAAAAAAAAAATACAAAATCACACAGAGTGTTGACACCAGAGAGGCTAAGACCGCATTGACTCAGTGCGGTATTCAGCCTCTCTGGTGTCAAGTCTGATTTTGGAAAAAAAAAAAAAAATCCAAAATCAGACAGAGTGTTGACACCAGAGAGGCTAAGACCGCATTGACTCAGTGCGGTATTCAGCCTCTCTGGTGTCAAGTCTGATTTTGGAAAAAAAAAAAAAAAAAATACAAAATCACACAGAGTGTTGACACCAGAGAGGCTAAGACCGCATTGACTCAGTGCGGTATTCAGCCTCTCTGGTGTCAAGTCTGATTTTGGAAAAAAAAAAAAAAAAAAATCCAAAATCAGACAGAGTGTTGAGACCAGAGAGGCTAAGACCGCATTGACTCAGTGCGGTATTCATCCTCTCTGGTGTCAAGTCTGATTTTGGAAAAAAAAAAAAAAAAATCCAAAATCAGACAGAGTGTTGAGACCAGAGAGGCTAAGACCGCATTGACTCAGTGCGGTATTCAGCCTCTCTGGTGTCAAGTCTGATTTTGGAAAAAAAAAAAAAAACAAACAAAATCAGACAGAGTGTTGACACCAGAGAGGCTAAGACCGCATTGACTCAGTGCGGTATTCAGCCTCTCTGGTGTCAAGTCTGATTTTGGAAAAAAAAAAAAAAAAATCCAAAATCAGACAGAGTGTTGACACCAGAGAGGCTAAGACCGCATTGACTCAGTGCGGTATTCAGCCTCTCTGGTGTCAAGTCTGATTTTGGAAAAAAAAAAAAAAAAATCCAAAATCAGACAGAGTGTTGAGACCAGAGAGGCTAAGACTGCATTGACTCAGTGCAGTATTCAGCCTCTCTGGTGTCAAGTCTGATTTTATAAAAAAAAAAAAAAAAAAAAAAAAAAATCAGACAGAGTGTTGACACCAGAGAGGCTAAGACCGCATTGACTCAGTGCGGTATTCAGCCTCTCTGGTGTCAAGTCTGATTTTGGAAAAAAAAAAAAAAAAAATCCAAAATCAGACAGAGTGTTGAGACCAGAGAGGCTAAGACCGCATTGACTCAGTGCGGTATTCAGCCTCTCTGGTGTCAAGTCTGATTTTGGAAAAAAAAAAAAAAAATCCAAAATCAGACAGAGTGTTGAGACCAGAGAGGCTAAGACCGCATTGACTCAGTGCGGTATTCAGCCTCTCTGGTGTCAAGTCAGAGTGTTGAGACCAGAGAGGCTAAGACCGCATTGACTCAGTGCGGTATTCAGCCTCTCTGGTGTCAAGTCTGATTTTGGGAAAAAAAAAAAAAAAAAAATCCAAAATCAGACAGTGTTGAGACCAGAGAGGCTAAGACCGCATTGACTCAGTGCGGTATTCAGCCTCTCTGGTGTCAAGTCTGATTTTTGAAAAAAAAAAAAAAAAATCCAAAATCAGACAGAGTGTTGAGAGCAGAGAGGCTAAGACCGCATTGACTCAGTGCGGTATTCAGCCTCTCTGGTGTCAAGTCTGATTTTGGAAAAAAAAAAAAAAAAATCCAAAATCAGACAGAGTGTTGAGACCAGAGAGGCTAAGACCGCATTGACTCAGTGCAGTATTCAGCCTCTCTGGTGTCAAATCTGATTTTGGAAAAAAAAAAAAAAAAATCCAAAATCAGACAGAGTGTTGACACCAGAGAGGCTAAGACCGCATTGACTCAGTGCGGTATTCAGCCTCTCTGGTGTCAAGTCTGATTTTGGAAAAATAAATAAATAATCCAAAATCAGACAGAGTGTTGAGACCAGAGAGGCTAAGACCGCATTGACTCAGTGCGGTATTCAGCCTCTCTGGTGTCAAGTCTGATTTTGGAAAAAAAAAAAAAAAATCCAAAATCAGACAGAGTGTTGAGACCAGAGAGGCTAAGACCGCATTGACTCAGTGCGGTATTCAGCTTCTCTGGTGTCAAGTCTGATTTTGGAAAAAAAAAAAAAAATCCAAAATCAGACAGAGTGTTGACACCAGAGAGGCTAAGACCGCATTGACTCAGTGCGGTATTCAGCCTCTCTGGTGTCAAGTCTGATTTTGGAAAAAAAAAAATCCAAAATCAGACAGAGTGTTGAGACCAGAGAGGCTAAGACCGCATTGACTCAGTGCGGTATTCAGCCTCTCTGGTGTCAAGTCTGATTTTGGAAAAAAAAAAAAAAAAATCCAAAATCAGACAGAGTGTTGAGACCAGAGAGGCTAAGACCGCATTGACTCAGTGCGGTATTCAGCCTCTCTGGTGTCAAGTCTGATTTTGGAAAAAAAAAAAAAAAAAATACAAAATCACACAGAGTGTTGACACCAGAGAGGCTAAGACCGCATTGACTCAGTGCGGTATTCAGCCTCTCTGGTGTCAAGTCTGATTTTGGAAAAAAAAAAAAAAAAATCCAAAATCAGACAGAGTGTTGAGACCAGAGAGGCTAAGACCGCATTGACTCAGTGCGGTATTCAGCCTCTCTGGTGTCAAGTCTGATTTTGGAAAAAAAAAAAAAAATCCAAAATCAGACAGAGTGTTGACACCAGAGAGGCTAAGACCGCATTGACTCAGTGCGGTATTCAGCCTCTCTGGTGTCAAGTCTGATTTTGGAAAAAAAAAAAAAAAAATCCAAAATCAGACAGAGTGTTGAGACCAGAGAGGCTAAGACCGCATTGACTCAGTGCGGTATTCAGCCTCTCTGGTGTCAAGTCTGATTTTGGAAAAAAAAAAAAAAAAATCCAAAATCAGACAGAGTGTTGACACCAGAGAGGCTAAGACCGCATTGACTCAGTGCGGTATTCAGCCTCTCTGGTGTCAAGTCTGATTTTTGAAAAAAAAAAAAAAAAATCCAAAATCAGACAGAGTGTTGAGACCAGAGAGGCTAAGACTGCATTGACTCAGTGCGGTATTCAGCCTCTCTGGTGTCAAGTCTGATTTTGGAAAAAAAAAAAAAAAATCCAAAATCAGACAGAGTGTTGAGACCAGAGAGGCTAAGACCGCATTGACTCAGTGCGGTATTCAGCCTCTCAGGTGTCAAGTCTGATTTTGGAAAAAAAAAAAAAAAAAAAAAAATCAGACAGAGTGTTGACACCAGAGAGGCTAAGACCGCATTGACTCAGTGCGGTATTGAGCCTCTCTGGTGTCAAGTCTGATTTTGGAAAAAAAAAAAAAAAATCCAAAATCAGACAGAGTGTTGAGACCAGAGAGGCTAAGACTGCATTGACTCAGTGCGGTATTCAGCCTCTCTGGTGTCAAGTCTGATTTTGGAAAAAAAAAAAAAAATATCCAAAATCAGACAGAGTGTTGAGACCAGAGAGGCTAAGACCGCATTGACTCAGTGCGGTATTCAGCCTCTCTGGTGTCAAGTCTGATTTTGGAAAAAAAAAAAAAAAATCAAAAATCAGACAGAGTGTTGACACCAGAGAGGCTAAGACCGCATTGACTCAGTGCGGTATTCAGCCTCTCTGGTGTCAAGTCTGATTTTGGAAAAAAAAAAAAAATCCAAAATCAGACAGAGTGTTGACACCAGAGAGGCTAAGACCGCATTGACTCAGTGCGGTATTCAGCCTCTCTGGTGTCAAGTCTGATTTTGGAAAAAAAAAAAAAAAAAAAAATCAGACAGAGTGTTGACACCAGAGAGGCTAAGACTGCATTGACTCAGAGCGGTACTCAGCCTCTCTGGTGTCAAGTCTGATTTTGGAAAAAAAAAAAAAAAATCCAAAATCAGACAGAGTGTTGAGACCAGAGAGGCTAAGACTGCATTGACTCAGTGCAGTATTCAGCCTCTCTGGTGTCAAGTCTGATTTTGGAAAAAAAAAATCCAAAATCAGACAGAGTGTTGACACCAGAGAGGCTAAGACCGCATTGACTCAGTGCGGTATTCAGCCTCTCTGGTGTCAAGTCTGATTTTGGAAAAAAAAAAAAAAAAATCCAAAATCAGACAGAGTGTTGAGACCAGAGAGGCTAAGACCGCATTGACTCAGTGCGGTATTCAGCCTCTCTGGTGTCAAGTCTGATTTTGGAAAAAAAAAAAAAAAATCCAAAATCAGACAGAGTGTTGAGACCAGAGAGGCTAAGACCGCATTGACTCAGTGCTGTATTCAGCCTCTCTGGTGTCAAGTCTGATTTTGGAAAAAAAAAAAAAAAATCCAAAATCAGACAGAGTGTTGAGACCAGAGAGGCTAAGACCGCATTGACTCAGTGCAGTATTCAGCCTCTCTGGTGTCAAGTCTGATTTTTGAAAAAAAAAAAAAAAAATCCAAAATCAGACAGAGTGTTGACACCAGAGAGGCTAAGACCGCATTGACTCAGTGCGGTACTCAGCCTCTCTGGTGTCAAGTCTGATTTTGGAAAAAAAAAAAAAAAATCCAAAATCAGACAGAGTGTTGAGACCAGAGAGGCTAAGACCGCATTGACTCAGTGCAGTATTCAGCCTCTCTGGTGTCAAGTCTGATTTTGGAAAAAAAAAAAAAAAAAAAAAAAATCAGACAGTGTTGACACCAGAGAGGCTAAGACCGCATTGACTCAGTGCGGTATTCAGCCTCTCTGGTGTCAAGTCTGATTTTGGAAAAAAAAAAAAAAAATCCAAAATCAGACAGTGTTGAGACCAGAGAGGCTAAGACCGCATTGACTCAGTGCGGTATTCAGCCTCTCTGGTGTCAAGTCTGATTTTGGAAAAAAAAAAAAAAAAAATCCAAAATCAGACAGAGTGTTGACACCAGAGAGGCTAAGACCGCATTGACTCAGTGCGGTATTCAGCCTCTCTGGTGTCAAGTCTGATTTTGGAAAAAAAAAAAAAAAAAAAATCCAAAATCAGACAGAGTGTTGAGACCAGAGAGGCTAAGATCGCATTGACTCAGTGCGGTATTCAGCCTCTCTGGTGTCAAGTCTGATTTTGGAAAAAAAAAAAAAAAAATCCAAAATCAGACAGAGTGTTGAGACCAGAGAGGCTAAGACTGCATTGACTCAGTTCGGTATTCAGCCTCTCTGGTGTCAAGTCTGATTTTGGAAAAAAAAAAAAAAAATCCAAAATCAGACAGAGTGTTGACACCAGAGAGGCTAAGACCGCATTGACTCAGTGCGGTATTCAGCCTCTCTGGTGTCAAGTCTGATTTTGGAAAAAAAAAAAAAAAAATCCAAAATCAGACAGAGTGTTGAGACCAGAGAGGCTAAGACTGCATTGACTCAGTTCGGTATTCAGCCTCTCTGGTGTCAAGTCTGATTTTGGAAAAAAAAAAAAAAAAATCCAAAATCAGACAGAGTGTTGACACCAGAGAGGCTAAGACCGCATTGACTCAGTGCGGTATTCAGCCTCTCTGGTGTCAAGTCTGATTTTGGAAAAAAAAAAAAAAAAATCCAAAATCAGACAGAGTGTTGAGACCAGAGAGGCTAAGACTGCATTGACTCAGTTCGGTATTCAGCCTCTCTGGTGTCAAGTCTGATTTTGGAAAAAAAAAAAAAAAAATCCAAAATCAGACAGAGTGTTGACACCAGAGAGGCTAAGACCGCATTGACTCAGTGCGGTATTCAGCCTCTCTGGTGTCAAGTCTGATTTTGGAAAAAAAAAAAAAAAAAATCCAAAATCAGACAGAGTGTTGAGACCAGAGAGGCTAAGACCGCATTGACTCAGTGCGGTATTCAGCCTCTCTGGTGTCAAGTCTGATTTTGGAAAAAAAAAAAAAAAATCCAAAATCAGACAGAGTGTTGACACCAGAGAGGCTAAGACCGCATTGACTCAGTGCAGTATTCAGCCTCTCTGGTGTCAAGTCTGATTTTGGAAAAAAAAAAAAAAAAAATCCAAAATCAGACAGAGTGTTGAGACCAGAGAGGCTAAGACCGCATTGACTCAGTGCAGTATTCAGCCTCTCTGGTGTCAAGTCTGATTTTGGAAAAAAAAAAAAAAAAATCCAAAATCAGACAGAGTGTTGACACCAGAGAGGCTAAGACCGCATTGACTCAGTGCGGTATTCAGCCTCTCTGGTGTCAAGTCTGATTTTGGAAAAAAAAAAAAAAAAAATACAAAATCACACAGAGTGTTGACACCAGAGAGGCTAAGACCGCATTGACTCAGTGCAGTATTCAGCCTCTCTGGTGTCAAGTCTGATTTTGGAAAAAAAAAAAAAAAAAATACAAAATCACACAGAGTGTTGACACCAGAGAGGCTAAGACCGCATTGACTCAGTGCGGTATTCAGCCTCTCTGGTGTCAAGTCTGATTTTGGAAAAAAAAAAAAAAAAAAAATCCAAAATCAGACAGAGTGTTGAGACCAGAGAGGCTAAGACCGCATTGACTCAGTGCGGTATTCATCCTCTCTGGTGTCAAGTCTGATTTTGGAAAAAAAAAAAAAAAAATCCAAAATCAGACAGAGTGTTGAGACCAGAGAGGCTAAGACCGCATTGACTCAGTGCGGTATTCAGCCTCTCTGGTGTCAAGTCTGATTTTGGAAAAAAAAAAAAAAAAAAAAAAAATCAGACAGAGTGTTGACACCAGAGAGGCTAAGACCGCATTGACTCAGTGCGGTATTCAGCCTCTCTGGTGTCAAGTCTGATTTTGGAAAAAAAAAAAAAAAAATCCAAAATCAGACAGAGTGTTGAGACCAGAGAGGCTAAGACTGCATTGACTCAGTGCGGTATTCAGCCTCTCTGGTGTCAAGTCTGATTTTGGAAAAAAAAAAAAAAAAAAAAAAAATCAGACAGAGTGTTGACACCAGAGAGGCTAAGACCGCATTGACTCAGTGCGGTATTCAGCCTCTCTGGTGTCAAGTCTGATTTTGGAAAAAAAAAAAAAAAAAAATCCAAAATCAGACAGAGTGTTGAGACCAGAGAGGCTAAGACCGCATTGACTCAGTGCGGTATTCAGGCTCTCTGGTGTCAAGTCTGATTTTGGAAAAAAAAAAAAAAAATCCAAAATCAGACAGAGTGTTGAGACCAGAGAGGCTAAGACCGCATTGACTCAGTGCGGTATTCAGCCTCTCTGGTGTCAAGTCTGATTTTGGAAAAAAAAAAAAAAAATCCAAAATCAGACAGAGTGTTGAGACCAGAGAGGCTAAGACCGCATTGACTCAGTGCGGTATTCAGCCTCTCTGGTGTCAAGTCTGATTTTGGAAAAAAAAAAAAAAAAAATCCAAAATCAGACAGTGTTGAGACCAGAGAGGCTAAGACCGCATTGACTCAGTGCGGTATTCAGCCTCTCTGGTGTCAAGTCTGATTTTTGAAAAAAAAAAAAAAAAATCCAAAATCAGACAGAGTGTTGAGACCAGAGAGGCTAAGACCGCATTGACTCAGTGCGGTATTCAGCCTCTCTGGTGTCAAGTCTGATTTTGGAAAAAAAAAAAAAAAAATCCAAAATCAGACAGAGTGTTGAGACCAGAGAGGCTAAGACCGCATTGACTCAGTGCAGTATTCAGCCTCTCTGGTGTCAAATCTGATTTTGGAGAAAAAAAAAAAAAAAATCCAAAATCAGACAGAGTGTTGACACCAGAGAGGCTAAGACCGCATTGACTCAGTGCGGTATTCAGCCTCTCTGGTGTCAAGTCTGATTTTGGAAAAATAAATAAATAATCCAAAATCAGACAGAGTGTTGAGACCAGAGAGGCTAAGACCGCATTGACTCAGTGCGGTATTCAGCCTCTCTGGTGTCAAGTCTGATTTTGGAAAAAAAAAAAAAAAAAAAAAAATCAGACAGAGTGTTGACACCAGAGAGGCTAAGACCGCATTGACTCAGTGCGGTATTCAGCCTCTCTGGTGTCAAGTCTGATTTTGGAAAAAAAAAAAAAAAAATCCAAAATCAGACAGAGTGTTGAGACCAGAGAGGCTAAGACTGCATTGACTCAGTGCGGTATTCAGCCTCTCTGGTGTCAAGTCTGATTTTGGAAAAAAAAAAAAAAAAAAAAAAAATGAGACAGAGTGTTGACACCAGAGAGGCTAAGACCGCATTGACTCAGTGCGGTATTCAGCCTCTCTGGTGTCAAGTCTGATTTTGGAAAAAAAAAAAAAAAAAAATCCAAAATCAGACAGAGTGTTGAGACCAGAGAGGCTAAGACCGCATTGACTCAGTGCGGTATTCAGCCTCTCTGGTGTCAAGTCTGATTTTGGAAAAAAAAAAAAAAAATCCAAAATCAGACAGAGTGTTGAGACCAGAGAGGCTAAGACCGCATTGACTCAGTGCGGTATTCAGCCTCTCTGGTGTCAAGTCTGATTTTGGAAAAAAAAAAAAAAAATCCAAAATCAGACAGAGTGTTGAGACCAGAGAGGCTAAGACCGCATTGACTCAGTGCGGTATTCAGCCTCTCTGGTGTCAAGTCTGATTTTGGAAAAAAAAAAAAAAAAAATCCAAAATCAGACAGTGTTGAGACCAGAGAGGCTAAGACCGCATTGACTCAGTGCGGTATTCAGCCTCTCTGGTGTCAAGTCTGATTTTTGAAAAAAAAAAAAAAAAATCCAAAATCAGACAGAGTGTTGAGACCAGAGAGGCTAAGACCGCATTGACTCAGTGCGGTATTCAGCCTCTCTGGTGTCAAGTCTGATTTTGGAAAAAAAAAAAAAAAAATCCAAAATCAGACAGAGTGTTGACACCAGAGAGGCTAAGACCGCATTGACTCAGTGCGGTATTCAGCCTCTCTGGTGTCAAGTCTGATTTTGGAAAAATAAATAAATAATCCAAAATCAGACAGAGTGTTGAGACCAGAGAGGCTAAGACCGCATTGACTCAGTGCGGTATTCAGCCTCTCTGGTGTCAAGTCTGATTTTGGAAAAAAAAAAAAAAAAATCCAAAATCAGACAGAGTGTTGAGACCAGAGAGGCTAAGACCGCATTGACTCAGTGCGGTATTCAGCCTCTCTGGTGTCAAGTCTGATTTTGGAAAAAAAAAAAAAAAATCCAAAATCAGACAGAGTGTTGAGACCAGAGAGGCTAAGACCGCATTGACTCAGTGCGGTATTCAGCCTCTCTGGTGTCAAGTCTGATTTTGGAAAAAAAAAAAAAAATCCAAAATCAGACAGAGTGTTGACACCAGAGAGGCTAAGACCGCATTGACTCAGTGCGGTATTCAGCCTCTCTGGTGTCAAGTCTGATTTTGGAAAAAAAAAAAAAAAAATCCAAAATCAGACAGAGTGTTGAGACCAGAGAGGCTAAGACCGCATTGACTCAGTGCGGTATTCAGCCTCTCTGGTGTCAAGTCTGATTTTGGAAAAAAAAAAAAAAAATCCAAAATCAGACAGAGTGTTGAGACCAGAGAGGCTAAGACCGCATTGACTCAGTGCTGTATTCAGCCTCTCTGGTGTCAAGTCTGATTTTGGAAAAAAAAAAAAAAAATCCAAAATCAGACAGAGTGTTGAGACCAGAGAGGCTAAGACCGCATTGACTCAGTGCAGTATTCAGCCTCTCTGGTGTCAAGTCTGATTTTTGAAAAAAAAAAAAAAAAATCCAAAATCAGACAGAGTGTTGACACCAGAGAGGCTAAGACCGCATTGACTCAGTGCGGTACTCAGCCTCTCTGGTGTCAAGTCTGATTTTGGAAAAAAAAAAAAAAAATCCAAAATCAGACAGAGTGTTGAGACCAGAGAGGCTAAGACCGCATTGACTCAGTGCAGTATTCAGCCTCTCTGGTGTCAAGTCTGATTTTGGAAAAAAAAAAAAAAAAAAAAAAATCAGACAGTGTTGACACCAGAGAGGCTAAGACCGCATTGACTCAGTGCGGTATTCAGCCTCTCTGGTGTCAAGTCTGATTTTGGAAAAAAAAAAAAAAAATCCAAAATCAGACAGTGTTGAGACCAGAGAGGCTAAGACCGCATTGACTCAGTGCGGTATTCAGCCTCTCTGGTGTCAAGTCTGATTTTGGAAAAAAAAAAAAAAAAATCCAAAATCAGACAGAGTGTTGACACCAGAGAGGCTAAGACCGCATTGACTCAGTGCGGTATTCAGCCTCTCTGGTGTCAAGTCTGATTTTGGAAAAAAAAAAAAAAAAAAAATCCAAAATCAGACAGAGTGTTGAGACCAGAGAGGCTAAGATCGCATTGACTCAGTGCGGTATTCAGCCTCTCTGGTGTCAAGTCTGATTTTGGAAAAAAAAAAAAAAAAATCCAAAATCAGACAGAGTGTTGAGACCAGAGAGGCTAAGACTGCATTGACTCAGTTCGGTATTCAGCCTCTCTGGTGTCAAGTCTGATTTTGGAAAAAAAAAAAAAAAATCCAAAATCAGACAGAGTGTTGACACCAGAGAGGCTAAGACCGCATTGACTCAGTGCGGTATTCAGCCTCTCTGGTGTCAAGTCTGATTTTGGAAAAAAAAAAAAAAAAATCCAAAATCAGACAGAGTGTTGAGACCAGAGAGGCTAAGACTGCATTGACTCAGTTCGGTATTCAGCCTCTCTGGTGTCAAGTCTGATTTTGGAAAAAAAAAAAAAAAAATCCAAAATCAGACAGAGTGTTGACACCAGAGAGGCTAAGACCGCATTGACTCAGTGCGGTATTCAGCCTCTCTGGTGTCAAGTCTGATTTTGGAAAAAAAAAAAAAAAAATCCAAAATCAGACAGAGTGTTGAGACCAGAGAGGCTAAGACTGCATTGACTCAGTTCGGTATTCAGCCTCTCTGGTGTCAAGTCTGATTTTGGAAAAAAAAAAAAAAAAATCCAAAATCAGACAGAGTGTTGACACCAGAGAGGCTAAGACCGCATTGACTCAGTGCGGTATTCAGCCTCTCTGGTGTCAAGTCTGATTTTGGAAAAAAAAAAAAAAAAAATCCAAAATCAGACAGAGTGTTGAGACCAGAGAGGCTAAGACCGCATTGACTCAGTGCGGTATTCAGCCTCTCTGGTGTCAAGTCTGATTTTGGAAAAAAAAAAAAAAAATCCAAAATCAGACAGAGTGTTGACACCAGAGAGGCTAAGACCGCATTGACTCAGTGCGGTATTCAGCCTCTCTGGTGTCAAGTCTGATTTTGGAAAAAAAAAAAAAAAATCCAAAATCAGACAGAGTGTTGACACCAGAGAGGCTAAGACCGCATTGACTCAGTGCAGTATTCAGCCTCTCTGGTGTCAAGTCTGATTTTGGAAAAAAAAAAAAAAAAATACAAAATCACACAGAGTGTTGACACCAGAGAGGCTAAGACCGCATTGACTCAGTGCGGTATTCAGCCTCTCTGGTGTCAAGTCTGATTTTGGAAAAAAAAAAAAAAAAAATACAAAATCACACAGAGTGTTGACACCAGAGAGGCTAAGACCGCATTGACTCAGTGCGGTATTCAGCCTCTCTGGTGTCAAGTCTGATTTTGGAAAAAAAAAAAAAAAAAAATCCAAAATCAGACAGAGTGTTGAGACCAGAGAGGCTAAGACCGCATTGACTCAGTGCGGTATTCATCCTCTCTGGTGTCAAGTCTGATTTTGGAAAAAAAAAAAAAAAAATCCAAAATCAGACAGAGTGTTGAGACCAGAGAGGCTAAGACCGCATTGACTCAGTGCGGTATTCAGCCTCTCTGGTGTCAAGTCTGATTTTGGAAAAAAAAAAAAAAAAAAAAAAATCAGACAGAGTGTTGACACCAGAGAGGCTAAGACCGCATTGACTCAGTGCGGTATTCAGCCTCTCTGGTGTCAAGTCTGATTTTGGAAAAAAAAAAAAAAAAATCCAAAATCAGACAGAGTGTTGAGACCAGAGAGGCTAAGACTGCATTGACTCAGTGCGGTATTCAGCCTCTCTGGTGTCAAGTCTGATTTTGGAAAAAAATAAAAAAAAAAAAAAAAATCAGACAGAGTGTTGACACCAGAGAGGCTAAGACCGCATTGACTCAGTGCGGTATTCAGCCTCTCTGGTGTCAAGTCTGATTTTGGAAAAAAAAAAAAAAAAAATCCAAAATCAGACAGTGTTGAGACCAGAGAGGCTAAGACCGCATTGACTCAGTGCGGTATTCAGCCTCTCTGGTGTCAAGTCTGATTTTTGAAAAAAAAAAAAAAAAATCCAAAATCAGACAGAGTGTTGAGACCAGAGAGGCTAAGACCGCATTGACTCAGTGCGGTATTCAGCCTCTCTGGTGTCAAGTCTGATTTTGGAAAAAAAAAAAAAAAAAATCCAAAATCAGACAGAGTGTTGAGACCAGAGAGGCTAAGACCGCATTGACTCAGTGCAGTATTCAGCCTCTCTGGTGTCAAATCTGATTTTGGAGAAAAAAAAAAAAAAAATCCAAAATCAGACAGTGTTGACACCAGAGAGGCTAAGACCGCATTGACTCAGTGCGGTATTCAGCCTCTCTGGTGTCAAGTCTGATTTTGGAAAAATAAATAAATAATCCAAAATCAGACAGAGTGTTGAGACCAGAGAGGCTAAGACCGCATTGACTCAGTGCGGTATTCAGCCTCTCTGGTGTCAAGTCTGATTTTGGAAAAAAAAAAAAAAAAATCCAAAATCAGACAGAGTGTTGAGACCAGAGAGGCTAAGACCGCATTGACTCAGTGCGGTATTCAGCTTCTCTGGTGTCAAGTCTGATTTTGGAAAAAAAAAAAAAAAAATCCAAAATCAGACAGAGTGTTGAGACCAGAGAGGCTAAGACTGCATTGACTCAGTGCGGTATTCAGCCTCTCTGGTGTCAAGTCTGATTTTGGAAAAAAAAAAAAAAAATCCAAAATCAGACAGAGTGTTGAGACCAGAGAGGCTAAGACCGCATTGACTCAGTGCGGTATTCAGCCTCTCTGGTGTCAAGTCTGATTTTGGAAAAAAAAAAAAAAAATCAAAAATCAGACAGAGTGTTGAGACCACAGAGGCTAAGACCGCATTGACTCAGTGCGGTATTCAGCCTCTCTGGTGTCAAGTCTGATTTTGGAAAAAAAAAAAAAAAATCCAAAATCAGACAGAGTGTTGAGACCAGAGAGGCTAAGACCGCATTGACTCAGTGCAGTATTCAGCCTCTCTGGTGTCAAGTCTGATTTTGGAAAAAAAAAAAAAAAATCCAAAATCAGACAGAGTGTTGACACCAGAGAGGCTAAGAACGCATTGACTCAGTGCGGTATTCAGCCTCTCTGGTGTCAAGTCTGATTTTGGAAAAAAAAAAAAAAAAATCCAAAATCAGACAGAGTGTTGAGACCAGAGAGGCTAAGACCGCATTGACTCAGTGCGGTATTCAGCCTCTCTGGTGTCAAGTCTGATTTTGGGAAAAAAAAAAAAAAAAATCCAAAATCAGAGTGTTGAGACCAGAGAGGCTAAGACTGCATTGACTCAGTGCAGTATTCAGCCTCTCTGGTGTCAAGTCTGATTTTGGAAAAAAAAAAAAAAAATCCAAAATCAGACAGAGTGTTGACACCAGAGAGGCTAAGACCGCATTCACTCAGTGCGGTATTCAGCCTCTCTGGTGTCAAGTCTGATTTTGGAAAAAAAAAAAAAAAATCCAAAATCAGACAGAGTGTTGACACCAGAGAGGCTAAGACCGCATTGACTCAGTGCGGTATTCAGCCTCTCTGGTGTCAAGTCTGATTTTGGAAAAAAAAAAAAAAATCCAAAATCAGACAGAGTGTTGACACCAGAGAGGCTAAGACCGCATTGACTCAGAGCGATACTCAGCCTCTCTGGTGTCAAGTCTGATTTTGGAAAAAAAAAAAAAAAATCAAAAATCAGACAGAGTGTTGAGACCACAGAGGCTAAGACCGCATTGACTCAGTGCGGTATTCAGCCTCTCTGGTGTCAAGTCTGATTTTGGAAAAAAAAAAAAAAAATCCAAAATCAGACAGAGTGTTGAGACCAGAGAGGCTAAGACCGCATTGACTCAGTGCAGTATTCAGCCTCTCTGGTGTCAAGTCTGATTTTGGAAAAAAAAAAAAAAAAATCCAAAATCAGACAGAGTGTTGACACCAGAGAGGCTAAGACCGCATTGACTCAGTGCGGTATTCAGCCTCTCTGGTGTCAAGTCTGATTTTGGAAAAAAAAAAAAAAAAATCCAAAATCAGACAGAGTGTTGAGACCAGAGAGGCTAAGACCGCATTGACTCAGTGCGGTATTCAGCCTCTCTGGTGTCAAGTCTGATTTTGGAAAAAAAAAAAAAAAAATCCAAAATCAGACAGAGTGTTGACACCAGAGAGGCTAAGACCGCATTGACTCAGTGCGGTATTCAGCCTCTCTGGTGTCAAGTCTGATTTTTGAAAAAAAAAAAAAAAATCCAAAATCAGACAGAGTGTTGAGACCAGAGAGGCTAAGACCGCATTGACTCAGTGCAGTATTCAGCCTCTCTGGTGTCAAGTCTGATTTTGGAAAAAAAAAAAAAAAATCCAAAATCAGACAGAGTGTTGACACCAGAGAGGCTAAGACCGTATTGACTCAGTGCGGTATTCAGCCTCTCTGGTGTCAAGTCTGATTTTGGAAAAAAAAAAAAAAAATCCAAAATCAGACAGAGTGTTGAGACCAGAGAGGCTAAGACCGCATTGACTCAGTGCGGTATTCAGCCTCTCTGGTGTCAAGTCTGATTTTTGAAAAAAAAAAAAAAAAAAATCCAAAATCAGACAGTGTTGAGACCAGAGAGGCTAAGACCGCATTGACTCAGTGCGGTATTCAGCCTCTCTGGTGTCAAGTCTGATTTTGGAAAAAAAAAAAAAAAAATCCAAAATCAGACAGAGTGTTGAGACCAGAGAGGCTAAGACCGCATTGACTCAGTGCGGTATTCAGCCTCTCTGGTGTCAAGTCTGATTTTTGAAAAAAAAAAAAAAAATCCAAAATCAGACAGAGTGTTGAGACCAGAGAGGCTAAGACCGCATTGACTCAGTGCGGTATTCAGCCTCTCTGGTGTCAAGTCTGATTTTGGAAAAAAAAAAAAAAAAATCCAAAATCAGACAGAGTGTTGAGACCAGAGAGGCTAAGACCGCATTGACTCAGTGCAGTATTCAGCCTCTCTGGTGTCAAGTCTGATTTTGGAAAAAAAAAAAAAAAAATCCAAAATCAGACAGAGTGTTGACACCAGAGAGGCTAAGACCGCATTGACTCAGTGCGGTATTCAGCCTCTCTGGTGTCAAGTCTGATTTTGGAAAAATAAATAAATAATCCAAAATCAGACAGAGTGTTGAGACCAGAGAGGCTAAGACCGCATTGACTCAGTGCGGTATTCAGCCTCTCTGGTGTCAAGTCTGATTTTGGAAAAAAAAAAAAAAAAATCCAAAATCAGACAGAGTGTTGACACCAGAGAGGCTAAGACCGCATTGACTCAGTGCGGTATTCAGCCTCTCTGGTGTCAAGTCTGATTTTGGAAAAAAAAAAAAAAAATCCAAAATCAGACAGAGTGTTGAGACCAGAGAGGCTAAGACCGCATTGACTCAGTGCGGTATTCAGCCTCTCTGGTGTCAAGTCTGATTTTGGAAAAAAAAAAAAAAATCCAAAATCAGACAGAGTGTTGAGACCAGAGAGGCTAAGACCGCATTGACTCAGAGCGGTACTCAGCCTCTCTGGTGTCAAGTCTGATTTTGGAAAAAAAAAAAAAAAATCCAAAATCAGACAGAGTGTTGAGACCAGAGAGGCTAAGACCGCATTGACTCAGTGCAGTATTCAGCCTCTCTGGTGTCAAGTCTGATTTTGGAAAAAAAAAAAAAAAAATCCAAAATCAGACAGAGTGTTGACACCAGAGAGGCTAAGACCGCATTGACTCAGTGCGGTATTCAGCCTCTCTGGTGTCAAGTCTGATTTTGGAAAAAAAAAAAAAAAAATCCAAAATCAGACAGAGTGTTGACACCAGAGAGGCTAAGACCGCATTGACTCAGTGCGGTATTCAGCCTCTCTGGTGTCAAGTCTGATTTTGGAAAAAAAAAAAAAAAAATCCAAAATCAGACAGAGTGTTGAGACCAGAGAGGCTAAGACCGCATTGACTCAGTGCGGTATTCAGCCTCTCTGGTGTCAAGTCTGATTTTGGAAAAAAAAAAAAAAAAATCCAAAATCAGACAGAGTGTTGACACCAGAGAGGCTAAGACCGCATTGACTCAGTGCGGTATTCAGCCTCTCTGGTGTCAAGTCTGATTTTTGAAAAGAAAAAAAAAAAATCCAAAATCAGACAGAGTGTTGAGACCAGAGAGGCTAAGACCGCATTGACTCAGTGCGGTATTCAGCCTCTCTGGTGTCAAGTCTGATTTTGGAAAAAAAAAAAAAAAAATCCAAAATCAGACAGAGTGTTGAGACCAGAGAGGCTAAGACCGCATTGACTCAGAGCGGTACTCAGCCTCTCTGGTGTCAAGTCTGATTTTGGAAAAAAAAAAAAAAAATCCAAAATCAGACAGAGTGTTGAGACCAGAGAGGCTAAGACCGCATTGACTCAGTGCAGTATTCAGCCTCTCTGGTGTCAAGTCTGATTTTGGAAAAAAAAAAAAAAAAATCCAAAATCAGACAGAGTGTTGACACCAGAGAGGCTAAGACCGCATTGACTCAGTGCGGTATTCAGCCTCTCTGGTGTCAAGTCTGATTTTGGAAAAAAAAAAAAAAAATCCAAAATCAGACAGAGTGTTGACACCAGAGAGGCTAAGACCGCATTGACTCAGTGCGGTATTCAGCCTCTCTGGTGTCAAGTCTGATTTTGGAAAAAAAAAAAAAAAAATCCAAAATCAGACAGAGTGTTGAGACCAGAGAGGCTAAGACCGCATTGACTCAGTGCGGTATTCAGCCTCTCTGGTGTCAAGTCTGATTTTGGAAAAAAAAAAAAAAAAATCCAAAATCAGACAGAGTGTTGACACCAGAGAGGCTAAGACCGCATTGACTCAGTGCGGTATTCAGCCTCTCTGGTGTCAAGTCTGATTTTGGAAAAAAAAAAAAAAAAATCCAAAATAAGACAGAGTGTTGAGACCAGAGAGGCTAAGACCGCATTGACTCAGTGCGGTATTCAGCCTCTCTGGTGTCAAGTCTGATTTTGGAAAAAAAAAAAAAAAAATCCAAAATCAGACAGAGTGTTGACACCAGAGAGGCTAAGACCGCATTGACTCAGTGCGGTATTCAGCCTCTCTGGTGTCAAGTCTGATTTTTGAAAAGAAAAAAAAAAAATCCAAAATCAGACAGAGTGTTGAGACCAGAGAGGCTAAGACCGCATTGACTCAGTGCGGTATTCAGCCTCTCTGGTGTCAAGTCTGATTTTGGAAAAAAAAAAAAAAAAATCCAAAATCAGACAGAGTGTTGAGACCAGAGAGGCTAAGACCGCATTGACTCAGTGCTGTATTCAGCCTCTCTGGTGTCAAGTCTGATTTTGGAAAAAAAAAAAAAAAAAATCCAAAATCAGACAGTGTTGAGACCAGAGAGGCTAAGACCGCATTGACGCAGTGCGGTATTCAGCCTCTCTGGTGTCAAGTCTGATTTTTGAAAAAAAAAAAAAAAAATCCAAAATCAGACAGAGTGTTGAGACCAGAGAGGCTAAGACCGCATTGACTCAGTGCAGTATTCAGCCTCTCTGGTGTCAAGTCTGATTTTGGGAAAAAAAAAAAAAAAATCCAAAATCAGACAGAGTGTTGAGACCAGAGAGGCTAAGACCGCATTGACTCAGTGCAGTATTCAGCCTCTCTGGTGTCAAGTCTGATTTTGGAAAAAAAAAAAAAAAATCCAAAATCAGACAGACTGTTGACACCAGAGAGGCTAAGACCGCATTGACTCAGTGCGGTATTCAGCCTCTCTGGTGTCAAGTCTGATTTTTGAAAAAAAAAAAAAAAAAATCCAAAATCAGACAGAGTGTTGAGACCAGAGAGGCTAAGACCGCATTGACTCAGTGCAGTATTCAGCCTCTCTGGTGTCAAGTCTGATTTTGGGAAAAAAAAAAAAAAAATCCAAAATCAGACAGAGTGTTGAGACCAGAGAGGCTAAGACCGCATTGACTCAGTGCAGTATTCAGCCTCTCTGGTGTCAAGTCTGATTTTGGAAAAAAAAAAAAAAAATCCAAAATCAGACAGACTGTTGACACCAGAGAGGCTAAGACCGCATTGACTCAGTGCGGTATTCAGCCTCTCTGGTGTCAAGTCTGATTTTGGAAAAAAAAAAAAAAATCTAAAATCAGACAGAGTGTTGACACCAGAGAGGCTAAGACCGCATTGACTCAGTGCGGTATTCAGCCTCTCTGGTGTCAAGTCTGATTTTGGAAAAAAAAAAAAAAAATCCAAAATCAGACAGAGTGTTGAGACCAGAGAGGCTAAGACCGCATTGACTCAGTGCGGTATTCAGCCTCTCTGGTGTCAAGTCTGATTTTGGAAAAAAAAAAAAAAAAAATCCAAAATCAGACAGTGTTGAGACCAGAGAGGCTAAGACCGCATTGACTCAGTGCAGTATTCAGCCTCTCTGGTGTCAAGTCTGATTTTGGAAAAAAAAAAAAAAAAATCCAAAATCAGACAGAGTGTTGACACCAGAGAGGCTAAGACCGCATTGACTCAGAGCGGTACTCAGCCTCTCTGGTGTCAAGTCTGATTTTGGAAAAAAAAAAAAAAAAATCCAAAATCAGACAGAGTGTTGAGACCAGAGAGGCTAAGACCGCATTGACTCAGTGCAGTATTCAGCCTCTCTGGTGTCAAGTCTGATTTTGGAAAAAAAAAAAAAAAAATCCAAAATCAGACAGAGTGTTGACACCAGAGAGGCTAAGACCGCATTGACTCAGTGCGGTATTCAGCCTCTCTGGTGTCAAGTCTGATTTTGGAAAAAAAAAAAAAAAATCCAAAATCAGACAGAGTGTTGACACCAGAGAGGCTAAGACCGCATTGACTCAGTGCGGTATTCAGCCTCTCTGGTGTCAAGTCTGATTTTGGAAAAAAAAAAAAAAAAATCCAAAATCAGACAGAGTGTTGACACCAGAGAGGCTAAGACCGCATTGACTCAGTGCGGTATTCAGCCTCTCTGGTGTCAAGTCTGATTTTTGAAAAGAAAAAAAAAAAATCCAAAATCAGACAGAGTGTTGAGACCAGAGAGGCTAAGACCGCATTGACTCAGTGCGGTATTCAGCCTCTCTGGTGTCAAGTCTGATTTTGGGAAAAAAAAAAAAAAAATCCAAAATCAGAAAGAGTGTTGAGACCAGAGAGGCTAAGACCGCATTGACTCAGTGCAGTATTCAGCCTCTCTGGTGTCAAGTCTGATTTTGGAAAAAAAAAAAAAAAATCCAAAATCAGACAGACTGTTGACACCAGAGAGGCTAAGACCGCATTGACTCAGTGCGGTATTCAGCCTCTCTGGTGTCAAGTCTGATTTTGGAAAAAAAAAAAAAAATCTAAAATCAGACAGAGTGTTGACACCAGAGAGGCTAAGACCGCATTGACTCAGTGCGGTATTCAGCCTCTCTGGTGTCAAGTCTGATTTTGGAAAAAAAAAAAAAAAAATCCAAAATCAGACAGAGTGTTGAGACCAGAGAGGCTAAGACCGCATTGACTCAGTGCGGTATTCAGCCTCTCTGGTGTCAAGTCTGATTTTGGAAAAAAAAAAAAAAAAAATCCAAAATCAGACAGTGTTGAGACCAGAGAGGCTAAGACCGCATTGACTCAGTGCAGTATTCAGCCTCTCTGGTGTCAAGTCTGATTTTGGAAAAAAAAAAAAAAAATCCAAAATCAGACAGAGTGTTGACACCAGAGAGGCTAAGACCGCATTGACTCAGTGCGGTATTCAGCCTCTCTGGTGTCAAGTCTGATTTTGGAAAAAAAAAAAAAAAATCCAAAATCAGACAGAGTGTTGACACCAGAGAGGCTAAGACCGCATTGACTCAGTGCGGTATTCAGCCTCTCTGGTGTCAAGTCTGATTTTGGAAAAAAAAAAAAAAAAATCCAAAATCAGACAGAGTGTTGAGACCAGAGAGGCTAAGACCGCATTGACTCAGTGCGGTATTCAGCCTCTCTGGTGTCAAGTCTGATTTTGGAAAAAAAAAAAAAAAAATCCAAAATCAGACAGAGTGTTGAGACCAGAGAGGCTAAGACCGCATTGACTCAGTGCGGTATTCAGCCTCTCTGGTGTCAAGTCTGATTTTGGAAAAAAAAAAAAAAAAAAATCCAAAATCAGACAGTGTTGAGACCAGAGAGGCTAAGACCGCATTGACTCAGTGCTGTATTCAGCCTCTCTGGTGTCAAGTCTGATTTTTGAAAAAAAAAAAAAAAAATCCAAAATCAGACAGAGTGTTGAGACCAGAGAGGCTAAGACCGCATTGACTCAGTGCAGTATTCAGCCTCTCTGGTGTCAAGTCTGATTTTGGAAAAAAAAAAAAAAAAATCCAAAATCAGACAGAGTGTTGAGACCAGAGAGGCTAAGACCGCATTGACTCAGTGCGGTATTCAGCCTCTCTGGTGTCAAGTCTGATTTTGGAAAAAAAAAAAAAAAAATCCAAAATCAGACAGAGTGTTGACACCAGAGAGGCTAAGACCGCATTGACTCAGTGCGGTATTCAGCCTCTCTGGTGTCAAGTCTGATTTTTGAAAAGAAAAAAAAAAAATCCAAAATCAGACAGAGTGTTGAGACCAGAGAGGCTAAGACCGCATTGACTCAGTGCGGTATTCAGCCTCTCTGGTGTCAAGTCTGATTTTGGGAAAAAAAAAAAAAAAATCCAAAATCAGACAGAGTGTTGAGACCAGAGAGGCTAAGACCGCATTGACTCAGTGCAGTATTCAGCCTCTCTGGTGTCAAGTCTGATTTTGGAAAAAAAAAAAAAAAATCCAAAATCAGACAGACTGTTGACACCAGAGAGGCTAAGACCGCATTGACTCAGTGCGGTATTCAGCCTCTCTGGTGTCAAGTCTGATTTTGGAAAAAAAAAAAAAAATCTAAAATCAGACAGAGTGTTGACACCAGAGAGGCTAAGACCGCATTGACTCAGTGCGGTATTCAGCCTCTCTGGTGTCAAGTCTGATTTTGGAAAAAAAAAAAAAAAAATCCAAAATCAGACAGAGTGTTGAGACCAGAGAGGCTAAGACCGCATTGACTCAGTGCGGTATTCAGCCTCTCTGGTGTCAAGTCTGATTTTGGAAAAAAAAAAAAAAAAATCCAAAATCAGACAGAGTGTTGAGACCAGAGAGGCTAAGACCGCATTGACTCAGTGCGGTATTCAGCCTCTCTGGTGTCAAGTCTGATTTTGGAAAAAAAAAAAAAAAAAAATCCAAAATCAGACAGTGTTGAGACCAGAGAGGCTAAGACCGCATTGACTCAGTGCTGTATTCAGCCTCTCTGGTGTCAAGTCTGATTTTTGAAAAAAAAAAAAAAAAAATCCAAAATCAGACAGAGTGTTGAGACCAGAGAGGCTAAGACCGCATTGACTCAGTGCAGTATTCAGCCTCTCTGGTGTCAAGTCTGATTTTGGAAAAAAAAAAAAAAAAATCCAAAATCAGACAGAGTGTTGAGACCAGAGAGGCTAAGACCGCATTGACTCAGTGCGGTATTCAGCCTCTCTGGTGTCAAGTCTGATTTTGGAAAAAAAAAAAAAAAAATCCAAAATCAGACAGAGTGTTGAGACCAGAGAGGCTAAGACCGCATTGACTCAGTGCGGTATTCAGCCTCTCTGGTGTCAAGTCTGATTTTGGAAAAAAAAAAAAAAAAAAATCCAAAATCAGACAGTGTTGAGACCAGAGAGGCTAAGACCGCATTGACTCAGTGCTGTATTCAGCCTCTCTGGTGTCAAGTCTGATTTTTGAAAAAAAAAAAAAAAAATCCAAAATCAGACAGAGTGTTGAGACCAGAGAGGCTAAGACCGCATTGACTCAGTGCAGTATTCAGCCTCTCTGGTGTCAAGTCTGATTTTGGAAAAAAAAAAAAAAAAATCCAAAATCAGACAGAGTGTTGAGACCAGAGAGGCTAAGACCGCATTGACTCAGTGCAGTATTCAGCCTCTCTGGTGTCAAGTCTGATTTTGGAAAAAAAAAAAAAAAAATCCAAAATCAGACAGAGTGTTGACACCAGAGAGACTAAGACCGCATTGACTCAGTGCGGTATTCAGCCTCTCTGGTGTCAAGTCTGATTTTGGAAAAATAAATAAATAATCCAAAATCAGACAGAGTGTTGAGACCAGAGAGGCTAAGACCGCATTGACTCAGTGCGGTATTCAGCCTATCTGGTGTCAAGTCTGATTTTGGAAAAAAAAAAAAAAAAATCCAAAATCAGACAGAGTGTTGAGACCAGAGAGGCTAAGACCGCATTGACTCAGTGCGGTATTCAGCCTCTCTGGTGTCAAGTCTGATTTTGGAAAAAAAAAAAAAAAATCCAAAATCAGACAGAGTGTTGACACCAGAGAGGCTAAGACCGCATTGACTCAGTGCGGTATTCAGCCTCTCTGGTGTCAAGTCTGATTTTGGAAAAAAAAAAAAAAAAATCCAAAATCAGACAGAGTGTTGAGACCAGAGAGGCTAAGACCGCATTGACTCAGTGCGGTATTCAGCCTCTCTGGTGTCAAGTCTGATTTTGGAAAAAAAAAAAAAAAATCCAAAATCAGACAGAGTGTTGACACCAGAGAGGCTAAGACCGCATTGACTCAGTGCGGTATTCAGCCTCTCTGGTGTCAAGTCTGATTTTGGAAAAAAAAAAAAAAAATCCAAAATCAGACAGAGTGTTGACACCAGAGAGGCTAAGACCGCATTGACTCAGTGCGGTATTCAGCCTCTCTGGTGTCAAGTCTGATTTTGGAAAAAAAAAAAAAAAAATCCAAAATCAGACAGAGTGTTGACACCAGAGAGGCTAAGACCGCATTGACTCAGTGCGGTATTCAGCCTCTCTGGTGTCAAGTCTGATTTTTGAAAAGAAAAAAAAAAAATCCAAAATCAGACAGAGTGTTGAGACCAGAGAGGCTAAGACCGCATTGACTCAGTGCGGTATTCAGCCTCTCTGGTGTCAAGTCTGATTTTGGGAAAAAAAAAAAAAAAATCCAAAATCAGACAGAGTGTTGAGACCAGAGAGGCTAAGACCGCATTGACTCAGTGCAGTATTCAGCCTCTCTGGTGTCAAGTCTGATTTTGGAAAAAAAAAAAAAAAATCCAAAATCAGACAGACTGTTGACACCAGAGAGGCTAAGACCGCATTGACTCAGTGCGGTATTCAGCCTCTCTGGTGTCAAGTCTGATTTTGGAAAAAAAAAAAAAAATCTAAAATCAGACAGAGTGTTGACACCAGAGAGGCTAAGACCGCATTGACTCAGTGCGGTATTCAGCCTCTCTGGTGTCAAGTCTGATTTTGGAAAAAAAAAAAAAAAATCCAAAATCAGACAGAGTGTTGAGACCAGAGAGGCTAAGACCGCATTGACTCAGTGCGGTATTCAGCCTCTCTGGTGTCAAGTCTGATTTTGGAAAAAAAAAAAAAAAAATCCAAAATCAGACAGAGTGTTGAGACCAGAGAGGCTAAGACCGCATTGACTCAGTGCGGTATTCAGCCTCTCTGGTGTCAAGTCTGATTTTGGAAAAAAAAAAAAAAAAATCCAAAATCAGACAGAGTGTTGAGACCAGAGAGGCTAAGACCGCATTGACTCAGTGCGGTATTCAGCCTCTCTGGTGTCAAGTCTGATTTTGGAAAAAAAAAAAAAAAAAATCCAAAATCAGACAGTGTTGAGACCAGAGAGGCTAAGACCGCATTGACTCAGTGCTGTATTCAGCCTCTCTGGTGTCAAGTCTGATTTTTGAAAAAAAAAAAAAAAATCCAAAATCAGACAGAGTGTTGACACCAGAGAGGCTAAGACCGCATTGACTCAGTGCGGTATTCAGCCTCTCTGGTGTCAAGTCTGATTTTGGAAAAAAAAAAAAAAAAATCCAAAATCAGACAGAGTGTTGACACCAGAGAGGCTAAGACCGCATTGACTCAGTGCGGTATTCAGCCTCTCTGGTGTCAAGTCTGATTTTTGAAAAGAAAAAAAAAAAATCCAAAATCAGACAGAGTGTTGAGACCAGAGAGGCTAAGACCGCATTGACTCAGTGCGGTATTCAGCCTCTCTGGTGTCAAGTCTGATTTTGGGAAAAAAAAAAAAAAAATCCAAAATCAGACAGAGTGTTGAGACCAGAGAGGCTAAGACCGCATTGACTCAGTGCAGTATTCAGCCTCTCTGGTGTCAAGTCTGATTTTGGAAAAAAAAAAAAAAAATCCAAAATCAGACAGACTGTTGACACCAGAGAGGCTAAGACCGCATTGACTCAGTGCGGTATTCAGCCTCTCTGGTGTCAAGTCTGATTTTGGAAAAAAAAAAAAAAATCTAAAATCAGACAGAGTGTTGACACCAGAGAGGCTAAGACCGCATTGACTCAGTGCGGTATTCAGCCTCTCTGGTGTCAAGTCTGATTTTGGAAAAAAAAAAAAAAAAATCCAAAATCAGACAGAGTGTTGACACCAGAGAGGCTAAGACCGCATTGACTCAGTGCGGTATTCAGCCTCTCTGGTGTCAAGTCTGATTTTTGAAAAGAAAAAAAAAAAATCCAAAATCAGACAGAGTGTTGAGTCAGAGAGGCTAAGACCGCATTGACTCAGTGCGGTATTCAGCCTCTCTGGTGTCAAGTCTGATTTTGGGAAAAAAAAAAAAAAAATCCAAAATCAGACAGAGTGTTGAGACCAGAGAGGCTAAGACCGCATTGACTCAGTGCAGTATTCAGCCTCTCTGGTGTCAAGTCTGATTTTGGAAAAAAAAAAAAAAAATCCAAAATCAGACAGACTGTTGACACCAGAGAGGCTAAGACCGCATTGACTCAGTGCGGTATTCAGCCTCTCTGGTGTCAAGTCTGATTTTGGAAAAAAAAAAAAAAATCTAAAATCAGACAGAGTGTTGACACCAGAGAGGCTAAGACCGCATTGACTCAGTGCGGTATTCAGCCTCTCTGGTGTCAAGTCTGATTTTGGAAAAAAAAAAAAAAAATCCAAAATCAGACAGAGTGTTGAGACCAGAGAGGCTAAGACCGCATTGACTCAGTGCGGTATTCAGCCTCTCTGGTGTCAAGTCTGATTTTGGAAAAAAAAAAAAAAAAATCCAAAATCAGACAGAGTGTTGACACCAGAGAGGCTAAGACCGCATTGACTCAGTGCGGTATTCAGCCTCTCTGGTGTCAAGTCTGATTTTGGAAAAAAAAAAAAAAAATCCAAAATCAGACAGAGTGTTGACACCAGAGAGGCTAAGACCGCATTGACTCAGTGCGGTATTCAGCCTCTCTGGTGTCAAGTCTGATTTTGGAAAAAAAAAAAAAAAAAATCCAAAATCAGACAGAGTGTTGACACCAGAGAGGCTAAGACCGCATTGACTCAGTGCGGTATTCAGCCTCTCTGGTGTCAAGTCTGATTTTTGAAAAGAAAAAAAAAAAATCCAAAATCAGACAGAGTGTTGAGACCAGAGAGGCTAAGACCGCATTGACTCAGTGCGGTATTCAGCCTCTCTGGTGTCAAGTCTGATTTTGGGAAAAAAAAAAAAAAAATCCAAAATCAGACAGAGTGTTGAGACCAGAGAGGCTAAGACCGCATTGACTCAGTGCAGTATTCAGCCTCTCTGGTGTCAAGTCTGATTTTGGAAAAAAAAAAAAAAAATCCAAAATCAGACAGACTGTTGACACCAGAGAGGCTAAGACCGCATTGACTCAGTGCGGTATTCAGCCTCTCTGGTGTCAAGTCTGATTTTGGAAAAAAAAAAAAAAATCTAAAATCAGACAGAGTGTTGACACCAGAGAGGCTAAGACCGCATTGACTCAGTGCGGTATTCAGCCTCTCTGGTGTCAAGTCTGATTTTGGAAAAAAAAAAAAAAAATCCAAAATCAGACAGAGTGTTGAGACCAGAGAGGCTAAGACCGCATTGACTCAGTGCGGTATTCAGCCTCTCTGGTGTCAAGTCTGATTTTGGAAAAAAAAAAAAAAAAAAATCCAAAATCAGACAGTGTTGAGACCAGAGAGGCTAAGACCGCATTGACTCAGTGCAGTATTCAGCCTCTCTGGTGTCAAGTCTGATTTTGGAAAAAAAAAAAAAAAAATCCAAAATCAGACAGAGTGTTGACACCAGAGAGGCTAAGACCGCATTGACTCAGTGCGGTATTCAGCCTCTCTGGTGTCAAGTCTGATTTTGGAAAAAAAAAAAAAAAATCCAAAATCAGACAGAGTGTTGACACCAGAGAGGCTAAGACCGCATTGACTCAGTGCGGTATTCAGCCTCTCTGGTGTCAAGTCTGATTTTGGAAAAAAAAAAAAAAAAATCCAAAATCAGACAGAGTGTTGAGACCAGAGAGGCTAAGACCGCATTGACTCAGTGCGGTATTCAGCCTCTCTGGTGTCAAGTCTGATTTTGGAAAAAAAAAAAAAAAAATCCAAAATCAGACAGAGTGTTGAGACCAGAGAGGCTAAGACCGCATTGACTCAGTGCGGTATTCAGCCTCTCTGGTGTCAAGTCTGATTTTGGAAAAAAAAAAAAAAAAAAATCCAAAATCAGACAGTGTTGAGACCAGAGAGGCTAAGACCGCATTGACTCAGTGCTGTATTCAGCCTCTCTGGTGTCAAGTCTGATTTTTGAAAAAAAAAAAAAAAAATCCAAAATCAGACAGAGTGTTGAGACCAGAGAGGCTAAGACCGCATTGACTCAGTGCAGTATTCAGCCTCTCTGGTGTCAAGTCTGATTTTGGAAAAAAAAAAAAAAAAATCCAAAATCAGACAGAGTGTTGAGACCAGAGAGGCTAAGACCGCATTGACTCAGTGCGGTATTCAGCCTCTCTGGTGTCAAGTCTGATTTTGGAAAAAAAAAAAAAAAAATCCAAAATCAGACAGAGTGTTGACACCAGAGAGGCTAAGACCGCATTGACTCAGTGCGGTATTCAGCCTCTCTGGTGTCAAGTCTGATTTTTGAAAAGAAAAAAAAAAAATCCAAAATCAGACAGAGTGTTGAGACCAGAGAGGCTAAGACCGCATTGACTCAGTGCGGTATTCAGCCTCTCTGGTGTCAAGTCTGATTTTGGGAAAAAAAAAAAAAAAATCCAAAATCAGACAGAGTGTTGAGACCAGAGAGGCTAAGACCGCATTGACTCAGTGCAGTATTCAGCCTCTCTGGTGTCAAGTCTGATTTTGGAAAAAAAAAAAAAAAATCCAAAATCAGACAGACTGTTGACACCAGAGAGGCTAAGACCGCATTGACTCAGTGCGGTATTCAGCCTCTCTGGTGTCAAGTCTGATTTTGGAAAAAAAAAAAAAAATCTAAAATCAGACAGAGTGTTGACACCAGAGAGGCTAAGACCGCATTGACTCAGTGCGGTATTCAGCCTCTCTGGTGTCAAGTCTGATTTTGGAAAAAAAAAAAAAAAATCCAAAATCAGACAGAGTGTTGAGACCAGAGAGGCTAAGACCGCATTGACTCAGTGCGGTATTCAGCCTCTCTGGTGTCAAGTCTGATTTTGGAAAAAAAAAAAAAAAAAAATCCAAAATCAGACAGTGTTGAGACCAGAGAGGCTAAGACCGCATTGACTCAGTGCAGTATTCAGCCTCTCTGGTGTCAAGTCTGATTTTGGAAAAAAAAAAAAAAAAATCCAAAATCAGACAGAGTGTTGACACCAGAGAGGCTAAGACCGCATTGACTCAGTGCGGTATTCAGCCTCTCTGGTGTCAAGTCTGATTTTGGAAAAAAAAAAAAAAAATCCAAAATCAGACAGAGTGTTGACACCAGAGAGGCTAAGACCGCATTGACTCAGTGCGGTATTCAGCCTCTCTGGTGTCAAGTCTGATTTTGGAAAAAAAAAAAAAAAAATCCAAAATCAGACAGAGTGTTGAGACCAGAGAGGCTAAGACCGCATTGACTCAGTGCGGTATTCAGCCTCTCTGGTGTCAAGTCTGATTTTGGAAAAAAAAAAAAAAAAATCCAAAATCAGACAGAGTGTTGAGACCAGAGAGGCTAAGACCGCATTGACTCAGTGCGGTATTCAGCCTCTCTGGTGTCAAGTCTGATTTTGGAAAAAAAAAAAAAAAAAAATCCAAAATCAGACAGTGTTGAGACCAGAGAGGCTAAGACCGCATTGACTCAGTGCTGTATTCAGCCTCTCTGGTGTCAAGTCTGATTTTTGAAAAAAAAAAAAAAAAATCCAAAATCAGACAGAGTGTTGAGACCAGAGAGGCTAAGACCGCATTGACTCAGTGCAGTATTCAGCCTCTCTGGTGTCAAGTCTGATTTTGGAAAAAAAAAAAAAAAAATCCAAAATCAGACAGAGTGTTGAGACCAGAGAGGCTAAGACCGCATTGACTCAGTGCGGTATTCAGCCTCTCTGGTGTCAAGTCTGATTTTGGAAAAAAAAAAAAAAAAATCCAAAATCAGACAGAGTGTTGAGACCAGAGAGGCTAAGACCGCATTGACTCAGTGCGGTATTCAGCCTCTCTGGTGTCAAGTCTGATTTTGGAAAAAAAAAAAAAAAAAAATCCAAAATCAGACAGTGTTGAGACCAGAGAGGCTAAGACCGCATTGACTCAGTGCTGTATTCAGCCTCTCTGGTGTCAAGTCTGATTTTTGAAAAAAAAAAAAAAAAATCCAAAATCAGACAGAGTGTTGAGACCAGAGAGGCTAAGACCGCATTGACTCAGTGCAGTATTCAGCCTCTCTGGTGTCAAGTCTGATTTTGGAAAAAAAAAAAAAAAAATCCAAAATCAGACAGAGTGTTGAGACCAGAGAGGCTAAGACCGCATTGACTCAGTGCAGTATTCAGCCTCTCTGGTGTCAAGTCTGATTTTGGAAAAAAAAAAAAAAAAATCCAAAATCAGACAGAGTGTTGACACCAGAGAGACTAAGACCGCATTGACTCAGTGCGGTATTCAGCCTCTCTGGTGTCAAGTCTGATTTTGGAAAAATAAATAAATAATCCAAAATCAGACAGAGTGTTGAGACCAGAGAGGCTAAGACCGCATTGACTCAGTGCGGTATTCAGCCTATCTGGTGTCAAGTCTGATTTTGGAAAAAAAAAAAAAAAAATCCAAAATCAGACAGAGTGTTGAGACCAGAGAGGCTAAGACCGCATTGACTCAGTGCGGTATTCAGCCTCTCTGGTGTCAAGTCTGATTTTGGAAAAAAAAAAAAAAAAATCCAAAATCAGACAGAGTGTTGACACCAGAGAGGCTAAGACCGCATTGACTCAGTGCGGTATTCAGCCTCTCTGGTGTCAAGTCTGATTTTGGAAAAAAAAAAAAAAAAATCCAAAATCAGACAGAGTGTTGAGACCAGAGAGGCTAAGACCGCATTGACTCAGTGCGGTATTCAGCCTCTCTGGTGTCAAGTCTGATTTTGGAAAAAAAAAAAAAAAATCCAAAATCAGACAGAGTGTTGACACCAGAGAGGCTAAGACCGCATTGACTCAGTGCGGTATTCAGCCTCTCTGGTGTCAAGTCTGATTTTGGAAAAAAAAAAAAAAAATCCAAAATCAGACAGAGTGTTGACACCAGAGAGGCTAAGACCGCATTGACTCAGTGCGGTATTCAGCCTCTCTGGTGTCAAGTCTGATTTTGGAAAAAAAAAAAAAAAAATCCAAAATCAGACAGAGTGTTGACACCAGAGAGGCTAAGACCGCATTGACTCAGTGCGGTATTCAGCCTCTCTGGTGTCAAGTCTGATTTTTGAAAAGAAAAAAAAAAAATCCAAAATCAGACAGAGTGTTGAGACCAGAGAGGCTAAGACCGCATTGACTCAGTGCGGTATTCAGCCTCTCTGGTGTCAAGTCTGATTTTGGGAAAAAAAAAAAAAAAATCCAAAATCAGACAGAGTGTTGAGACCAGAGAGGCTAAGACCGCATTGACTCAGTGCAGTATTCAGCCTCTCTGGTGTCAAGTCTGATTTTGGAAAAAAAAAAAAAAAATCCAAAATCAGACAGACTGTTGACACCAGAGAGGCTAAGACCGCATTGACTCAGTGCGGTATTCAGCCTCTCTGGTGTCAAGTCTGATTTTGGAAAAAAAAAAAAAAATCTAAAATCAGACAGAGTGTTGACACCAGAGAGGCTAAGACCGCATTGACTCAGTGCGGTATTCAGCCTCTCTGGTGTCAAGTCTGATTTTGGAAAAAAAAAAAAAAAATCCAAAATCAGACAGAGTGTTGAGACCAGAGAGGCTAAGACCGCATTGACTCAGTGCGGTATTCAGCCTCTCTGGTGTCAAGTCTGATTTTGGAAAAAAAAAAAAAAAAATCCAAAATCAGACAGAGTGTTGAGACCAGAGAGGCTAAGACCGCATTGACTCAGTGCGGTATTCAGCCTCTCTGGTGTCAAGTCTGATTTTGGAAAAAAAAAAAAAAAAATCCAAAATCAGACAGAGTGTTGAGACCAGAGAGGCTAAGACCGCATTGACTCAGTGCGGTATTCAGCCTCTCTGGTGTCAAGTCTGATTTTGGAAAAAAAAAAAAAAAAAAATCCAAAATCAGACAGTGTTGAGACCAGAGAGGCTAAGACCGCATTGACTCAGTGCTGTATTCAGCCTCTCTGGTGTCAAGTCTGATTTTTGAAAAAAAAAAAAAAAATCCAAAATCAGACAGAGTGTTGACACCAGAGAGGCTAAGACCGCATTGACTCAGTGCGGTATTCAGCCTCTCTGGTGTCAAGTCTGATTTTGGAAAAAAAAAAAAAAAAATCCAAAATCAGACAGAGTGTTGACACCAGAGAGGCTAAGACCGCATTGACTCAGTGCGGTATTCAGCCTCTCTGGTGTCAAGTCTGATTTTTGAAAAGAAAAAAAAAAAATCCAAAATCAGACAGAGTGTTGAGACCAGAGAGGCTAAGACCGCATTGACTCAGTGCGGTATTCAGCCTCTCTGGTGTCAAGTCTGATTTTGGGAAAAAAAAAAAAAAAATCCAAAATCAGACAGAGTGTTGAGACCAGAGAGGCTAAGACCGCATTGACTCAGTGCAGTATTCAGCCTCTCTGGTGTCAAGTCTGATTTTGGAAAAAAAAAAAAAAAATCCAAAATCAGACAGACTGTTGACACCAGAGAGGCTAAGACCGCATTGACTCAGTGCGGTATTCAGCCTCTCTGGTGTCAAGTCTGATTTTGGAAAAAAAAAAAAAAATCTAAAATCAGACAGAGTGTTGACACCAGAGAGGCTAAGACCGCATTGACTCAGTGCGGTATTCAGCCTCTCTGGTGTCAAGTCTGATTTTGGAAAAAAAAAAAAAAAAATCCAAAATCAGACAGAGTGTTGACACCAGAGAGGCTAAGACCGCATTGACTCAGTGCGGTATTCAGCCTCTCTGGTGTCAAGTCTGATTTTTGAAAAGAAAAAAAAAAAATCCAAAATCAGACAGAGTGTTGAGTCAGAGAGGCTAAGACCGCATTGACTCAGTGCGGTATTCAGCCTCTCTGGTGTCAAGTCTGATTTTGGGAAAAAAAAAAAAAAAATCCAAAATCAGACAGAGTGTTGAGACCAGAGAGGCTAAGACCGCATTGACTCAGTGCAGTATTCAGCCTCTCTGGTGTCAAGTCTGATTTTGGAAAAAAAAAAAAAAAATCCAAAATCAGACAGACTGTTGACACCAGAGAGGCTAAGACCGCATTGACTCAGTGCGGTATTCAGCCTCTCTGGTGTCAAGTCTGATTTTGGAAAAAAAAAAAAAAATCTAAAATCAGACAGAGTGTTGACACCAGAGAGGCTAAGACCGCATTGACTCAGTGCGGTATTCAGCCTCTCTGGTGTCAAGTCTGATTTTGGAAAAAAAAAAAAAAAATCCAAAATCAGACAGAGTGTTGAGACCAGAGAGGCTAAGACCGCATTGACTCAGTGCGGTATTCAGCCTCTCTGGTGTCAAGTCTGATTTTGGAAAAAAAAAAAAAAAAATCCAAAATCAGACAGAGTGTTGAGACCAGAGAGGCTAAGACCGCATTGACTCAGTGCGGTATTCAGCCTCTCTGGTGTCAAGTCTGATTTTGGAAAAAAAAAAAAAAAAATCCAAAATCAGACAGAGTGTTGAGACCAGAGAGGCTAAGACCGCATTGACTCAGTGCGGTATTCAGCCTCTCTGGTGTCAAGTCTGATTTTGGAAAAAAAAAAAAAAAAAAATCCAAAATCAGACAGTGTTGAGACCAGAGAGGCTAAGACCGCATTGACTCAGTGCTGTATTCAGCCTCTCTGGTGTCAAGTCTGATTTTTGAAAAAAAAAAAAAAAAATCCAAAATCAGACAGAGTGTTGAGACCAGAGAGGCTAAGACCGCATTGACTCAGTGCAGTATTCAGCCTCTCTGGTGTCAAGTCTGATTTTGGAAAAAAAAAAAAAAAAATCCAAAATCAGACAGAGTGTTGAGACCAGAGAGGCTAAGACCGCATTGACTCAGTGCAGTATTCAGCCTCTCTGGTGTCAAGTCTGATTTTGGAAAAAAAAAAAAAAAAATCCAAAATCAGACAGAGTGTTGACACCAGAGAGACTAAGACCGCATTGACTCAGTGCGGTATTCAGCCTCTCTGGTGTCAAGTCTGATTTTGGAAAAATAAATAAATAATCCAAAATCAGACAGAGTGTTGAGACCAGAGAGGCTAAGACCGCATTGACTCAGTGCGGTATTCAGCCTATCTGGTGTCAAGTCTGATTTTGGAAAAAAAAAAAAAAAAAATCCAAAATCAGACAGAGTGTTGAGACCAGAGAGGCTAAGACCGCATTGACTCAGTGCGGTATTCAGCCTCTCTGGTGTCAAGTCTGATTTTGGAAAAAAAAAAAAAAAAATCCAAAATCAGACAGAGTGTTGACACCAGAGAGGCTAAGACCGCATTGACTCAGTGCGGTATTCAGCCTCTCTGGTGTCAAGTCTGATTTTGGAAAAAAAAAAAAAAAAATCCAAAATCAGACAGAGTGTTGAGACCAGAGAGGCTAAGACCGCATTGACTCAGTGCGGTATTCAGCCTCTCTGGTGTCAAGTCTGATTTTGGAAAAAAAAAAAAAAAAATCCAAAATCAGACAGAGTGTTGAGACCAGAGAGGCTAAGACCGCATTGACTCAGTGCGGTATTCAGCCTCTCTGGTGTCAAGTCTGATTTTGGAAAAAAAAAAAAAAAAAAAAAAAATCAGACAGAGTGTTGACACCAGAGAGGCTAAGACCGCATTGACTCAGTGCGGTATTCAGCCTCTCTGGTGTCAAGTCTGATTTTGGAAAAAAAAAAAAAAAAAATCCAAAATCAGACAGAGTGTTGAGACCAGAGAGGCTAAGACTGCATTGACTCAGTGCGGTATTCAGCCTCTCTGGTGTCAAGTCTGATTTTGGAAAAAAAAAAAAAAAAAATCCAAAATCAGACAGAGTGTTGAGACCAGAGAGGCTAAGACCGCATTGACTCAGTGCGGTATTCAGCCTCTCTGGTGTCAAGTCTGATTTTGGAAAAAAAAAAAAAAAATCCAAAATCAGACAGAGTGTTGACACCAGAGAGGCTAAGACCGCATTGACTCAGTGCGGTATTCAGCCTCTCTGGTGTCAAGTCTGATTTTGGAAAAAAAAAAAAAAATCCAAAATCAGACAGAGTGTTGACACCAGAGAGGCTAAGACCGCATTGACTCAGTGCGGTATTCAGCCTCTCTGGTGTCAAGTCTGATTTTGGAAAAAAAAAAAAAAAATCCAAAATCAGACAGAGTGTTGACACCAGAGAGGCTAAGACCGCATTGACTCAGAGCGGTACTCAGCCTCTCTGGTGTCAAGTCTGATTTTGGAAAAAAAAAAAAAAAATCCAAAATCAGACAGAGTGTTGAGACCAGAGAGGCTAAGACCGCATTGACTCAGTGCAGTATTCAGCCTCTCTGGTGTCAAGTCTGATTTTGGAAAAAAAAAAAAAAAAATCCAAAATCAGACAGAGTGTTGACACCAGAGAGGCTAAGACCGCATTGACTCAGTGCGGTATTCAGCCTCTCTGGTGTCAAGTCTGATTTTAGAAAAAAAAAAAAAAATCCAAAATCAGACAGAGTGTTGACACCAGAGAGGCTAAGACCGCATTGACTCAGTGCGGTATTCAGCCTCTCTGGTGTCAAGTCTGATTTTGGAAAAAAAAAAAAAAAATCCAAAATCAGACAGAGTGTTGACACCAGAGAGGCTAAGACCGCATTGACTCAGTGCGGTATTCAGCCTCTCTGGTGTCAAGTCTGATTTTTGAAAAGAAAAAAAAAAAATCCAAAATCAGACAGAGTGTTGAGACCAGAGAGGCTAAGACCGCATTGACTCAGTGCGGTATTCAGCCTCTCTGGTGTCAAGTCTGATTTTGGGGAAAAAAAAAAAAAAAAATCCAAAATCAGACAGAGTGTTGAGACCAGAGAGGCTAAGACCGCATTGACTCAGTGCAGTATTCAGCCTCTCTGGTGTCAAGTCTGATTTTGGAAAAAAAAAAAAAAAATCCAAAATCAGACAGAGTGTTGACACCAGAGAGGCTAAGACCGCATTGACTCAGTGCGGTATTCAGCCTCTCTGGTGTCAAGTCTGATTTTGGAAAAAAAAAAAAAAATCCAAAATCAGACAGAGTGTTGACACCAGAGAGGCTAAGACCGCATTGACTCAGTGCGGTATTCAGCCTCTCTGGTGTCAAGTCTGATTTTGGAAAAAAAAAAAAAAAATCCAAAATCAGACAGAGTGTTGAGACCAGAGAGGCTAAGACCGCATTGACTCAGTGCGGTATTCAGCCTCTCTGGTGTCAAGTCTGATTTTGGAAAAAAAAAAAAAAAAAAATCCAAAATCAGACAGTGTTGAGACCAGAGAGGCTAAGACCGCATTGACTCAGTGCGGTATTCAGCCTCTCTGGTGTCAAGTCTGATTTTTGAAAAAAAAAAAAAAAAATCCAAAATCAGACAGAGTGTTGAGACCAGAGAGGCTAAGACCGCATTGACTCAGTGCGGTATTCAGCCTCTCTGGTGTCAAGTCTGATTTTGGAAAAAAAAAAAAAAAAATCCAAAATCAGACAGAGTGTTGAGACCAGAGAGGCTAAGACCGCATTGACTCAGTGCAGTATTCAGCCTCTCTGGTGTCAAGTCTGATTTTGGAAAAAAAAAAAAAAAAAATCCAAAATCAGACAGAGTGTTGACACCAGAGAGGCTAAGACCGCATTGACTCAGTGCGGTATTCAGCCTCTCTGGTGTCAAGTCTGATTTTGGAAAAATAAATAAATAATCCCAAATCAGACAGAGTGTTGAGACCAGAGAGGCTAAGACCGCATTGACTCAGTGCGGTATTCAGCCTCTCTGGTGTCAAGTCTGATTTTGGAAAAAAAAAAAAAAAATCCAAAATCAGACAGAGTGTTGAGACCAGAGAGGCTAAGACCGCATTGACTCAGTGCGGTATTCAGCCTCTCTGGTGTCAAGTCTGATTTTGGGAAAAAAAAAAAAAAATCCAAAATCAGACAGAGTGTTGACACCAGAGAGGCTAAGACCGCATTGACTCAGTGCGGAATTCAGCCTCTCTGGTGTCAAGTCTGATTTTTGAAAAAAAAAAAAAAAAATCCAAAATCAGACAGAGTGTTGAGACCAGAGAGGCTAAGACCGCATTGACTCAGTGCGGTATTCAGCCTCTCTGGTGTCAAGTCTGATTTTGGAAAAAAAAAAAAAAAATCCAAAATCAGACAGAGTGTTGAGACCAGAGAGGCTAAGACCGCATTGACTCAGTGCGGTATTCAGCCTCTCTGGTGTCAAGTCTGATTTTGGAAAAAAAAAAAAAAAAAAAAAAAATCAGACAGAGTGTTGACACCAGAGAGGCTAAGACCGCATTGACTCAGTGCGGTATTCAGCCTCTCTGGTGTCAAGTCTGATTTTGGAAAAAAAAAAAAAAAAATCCAAAATCAGACAGAGTGTTGAGACCAGAGAGGCTAAGACTGCATTGACTCAGTGCGGTATTCAGCCTCTCTGGTGTCAAGTCTGATTTTGGAAAAAAAAAAAAAAAAAATCCAAAATCAGACAGAGTGTTGAGACCAGAGAGGCTAAGACCGCATTGACTCAGTGCGGTATTCAGCCTCTCTGGTGTCAAGTCTGATTTTGGAAAAAAAAAAAAAAAATCCAAAATCAGACAGAGTGTTGACACCAGAGAGGCTAAGACCGCATTGACTCAGTGCGGTATTCAGCCTCTCTGGTGTCAAGTCTGATTAAAAAAAAAAAAAAAATCCAAAATCAGACAGAGTGTTGACACCAGAGAGGCTAAGACCGCATTGACTCAGTGCAGTATTCAGCCTCTCTGGTGTCAAGTCTGATTTTGGAAAAAAAAAAAAAAATCCAAAATCAGACAGAGTGTTGAGACCAGAGAGGCTAAGACCGCATTGACTCAGTGCAGTATTCAGCCTCTCTGGTGTCAAGTCTGATTTTGGAAAAAAAAAAAAAAAATCCAAAATCAGACAGTGTTTACACCAGAGAGGCTAAGACTGCATTGACTCAGTGCGGTATTCAGCCTCTCTGGTGTCAAGTCTGATTTTGGAAAAAAAAAAAAAAAAAAAAAAAATCACACAGAGTGTTGACACCAGAGAGGCTAAGACCGCATTGACTCAGTGCGGTATTCAGCCTCTCTGGTGTCAAGTCTGATTTTGGAAAAAAAAAAAAAAAAATCCAAAATCAGACAGAGTGTTGAGACCAGAGAGGCTAAGACTGCATTGACTCAGTGCGGTATTCAGCCTCTCTGGTGTCAAGTCTGATTTTGGAAAAAAAAAAAAAAAAAATCCAAAATCAGACAGAGTGTTGAGACCAGAGAGGCTAAGACCGCATTGACTCAGTGCGGTATTCAGCCTCTCTGGTGTCAAGTCTGATTTTGGAAAAAAAAAAAAAAAATCCAAAATCAGACAGAGTGTTGACACCAGAGAGGCTAAGACCGCATTGACTCAGTGCGGTATTCAGCCTCTCTGGTGTCAAGTCTGATTTTGGAAAAAAAAAAAAAAATCCAAAATCAGACAGAGTGTTGACACCAGAGAGGCTAAGACCGCATTGACTCAGAGCGGTACTCAGCCTCTCTGGTGTCAAGTCTGATTTTGGAAAAAAAAAAAAAAATCCAAAATCAGACAGAGTGTTGAGACCAGAGAGGCTAAGACCGCATTGACTCAGTGCAGTATTCAGCCTCTCTGGTGTCAAGTCTGATTTTGGAAAAAAAAAAAAAAAATCCAAAATCAGACAGTGTTTACACCAGAGAGGCTAAGACCGCATTGACTCAGTGCGGTATTCAGCCTCTCTGGTGTCAAGTCTGATTTTGGAAAAAAAAAAAAAAAAAAAAAAATCACACAGAGTGTTGACACCAGAGAGGCTAAGACCGCATTGACTCAGTGCGGTATTCAGCCTCTCTGGTGTCAAGTCTGATTTTGGAAAAAAAAAAAAAAAAATCCAAAATCAGACAGAGTGTTGAGACCAGAGAGGCTAAGACTGCATTGACTCAGTGCGGTATTCAGCCTCTCTGGTGTCAAGTCTGATTTTGGAAAAAAAAAAAAAAAAAATCCAAAATCAGACAGAGTGTTGAGACCAGAGAGGCTAAGACCGCATTGACTCAGTGCGGTATTCAGCCTCTCTGGTGTCAAGTCTGATTTTGGAAAAAAAAAAAAAAAATCCAAAATCAGACAGAGTGTTGACACCAGAGAGGCTAAGACCGCATTGACTCAGTGCGGTATTCAGCCTCTCTGGTGTCAAGTCTGATTTTGGAAAAAAAAAAAAAAATCCAAAATCAGACAGAGTGTTGACACCAGAGAGGCTAAGACCGCATTGACTCAGTGCGGTATTCAGCCTCTCTGGTGTCAAGTCTGATTTTGGAAAAAAAAAAAAAAAAATCCAAAATCAGACAGAGTGTTGAGACCAGAGAGGCTAAGACCGCATTGACTCAGTGCGGTATTCAGCCTCTCTGGTGTCAAGTCTGATTTTGGAAAAAAAAAAAAAAAATCCAAAATCAGACAGAGTGTTGACACCAGAGAGGCTAAGACCGCATTGACTCAGTGCGGTATTCAGCCTCTCTGGTGTCAAGTCTGATTTTGGAAAAAAAAAAAAAAATCCAAAATCAGACAGAGTGTTGACACCAGAGAGGCTAAGACCGCATTGACTCAGAGCGGTACTCAGCCTCTCTGGTGTCAAGTCTGATTTTGGAAAAAAAAAAAAAAATCCAAAATCAGACAGAGTGTTGAGACCAGAGAGGCTAAGACCGCATTGACTCAGTGCAGTATTCAGCCTCTCTGGTGTCAAGTCTGATTTTGGAAAAAAAAAAAAAAAATCCAAAATCAGACAGTGTTTACACCAGAGAGGCTAAGACCGCATTGACTCAGTGCGGTATTCAGCCTCTCTGGTGTCAAGTCTGATTTTGGAAAAAAAAAAAAAAAAAAAAAAAATCACACAGAGTGTTGACACCAGAGAGGCTAAGACCGCATTGACTCAGTGCGGTATTCAGCCTCTCTGGTGTCAAGTCTGATTTTGGAAAAAAAAAAAAAAAAATCCAAAATCAGACAGAGTGTTGAGACCAGAGAGGCTAAGACTGCATTGACTCAGTGCGGTATTCAGCCTCTCTGGTGTCAAGTCTGATTTTGGAAAAAAAAAAAAAAAAAATCCAAAATCAGACAGAGTGTTGAGACCAGAGAGGCTAAGACCGCATTGACTCAGTGCGGTATTCAGCCTCTCTGGTGTCAAGTCTGATTTTGGAAAAAAAAAAAAAAAATCCAAAATCAGACAGAGTGTTGACACCAGAGAGGCTAAGACCGCATTGACTCAGTGCGGTATTCAGCCTCTCTGGTGTCAAGTCTGATTTTGGAAAAAAAAAAAAAAATCCAAAATCAGACAGAGTGTTGACACCAGAGAGGCTAAGACCGCATTGACTCAGTGCGGTATTCAGCCTCTCTGGTGTCAAGTCTGATTTTGGAAAAAAAAAAAAAAAAATCCAAAATCAGACAGAGTGTTGAGACCAGAGAGGCTAAGACCGCATTGACTCAGTGCGGTATTCAGCCTCTCTGGTGTCAAGTCTGATTTTGGGAAAAAAAAAAAAAAATCCAAAATCAGACAGAGTGTTGACACCAGAGAGGCTAAGACCGCATTGACTCAGTGCGGTATTCAGCCTCTCTGGTGTCAAGTCTGATTTTGGAAAAAAAAAAAAAAAAAATCCAAAATCAGACAGAGTGTTGAGACCAGAGAGGCTAAGACCGCATTGACTCAGTGCGGTATTCAGCCTCTCTGGTGTCAAGTCTGATTTTGGAAAAAAAAAAAAAAAATCCAAAATCAGACAGAGTGTTGAGACCAGAGAGGCTAAGACCGCATTGACTCAGTGCGGTATTCAGCCTCTCTGGTGTCAAGTCTGATTTTGGGAAAAAAAAAAAAAAAAAAAAAAATCAGACAGAGTGTTGACACCAGAGAGGCTAAGACCGCATTGACTCAGTGCGGTATTCAGCCTCTCTGGTGTCAAGTCTGATTTTGGAAAAAAAAAAAAAAAAATCCAAAATCAGACAGAGTGTTGAGACCAGAGAGGCTAAGACTGCATTGACTCAGTGCGGTATTCAGCCTCTCTGGTGTCAAGTCTGATTTTGGAAAAAAAAAAAAAAAAAATCCAAAATCAGACAGAGTGTTGAGACCAGAGAGGCTAAGACCGCATTGACTCAGTGCGGTATTCAGCCTCTCTGGTGTCAAGTCTGATTTTGGAAAAAAAAAAAAAAAATCCAAAATCAGACAGAGTGTTGACACCAGAGAGGCTAAGACCGCATTGACTCAGTGCGGTATTCAGCCTCTCTGGTGTCAAGTCTGATTAAAAAAAAAAAAAAAATCCAAAATCAGACAGAGTGTTGACACCAGAGAGGCTAAGACCGCATTGACTCAGTGCGGTATTCAGCCTCTCTGGTGTCAAGTCTGATTTTGGAAAAAAAAAAAAAAATCCAAAATCAGACAGAGTGTTGACACCAGAGAGGCTAAGACCGCATTGACTCAGAGCGGTACTCAGCCTCTCTGGTGTCAAGTCTGATTTTGGAAAAAAAAAAAAAAAATCCAAAATCAGACAGAGTGTTGAGACCAGAGAGGCTAAGACCGCATTGACTCAGTGCAGTATTCAGCCTCTCTGGTGTCAAGTCTGATTTTGGAAAAAAAAAAAAAAAAAAATCCAAAATCAGACAGAGTGTTGAGACCAGAGAGGCTAAGACCGCATTGACTCAGTGCGGTATTCAGCCTCTCTGGTGTCAAGTCTGATTTTGGAAAAAAAAAAAAAAAATCCAAAATCAGACAGAGTGTTGAGACCAGAGAGGCTAAGACCGCATTGACTCAGTGCGGTATTCAGCCTCTCTGGTGTCAAGTCTGATTTTGGAAAAAAAAAAAAAAAAAAAAAAAAATCAGACAGAGTGTTGACACCAGAGAGGCTAAGACCGCATTGACTCAGTGCGGTATTCAGCCTCTCTGGTGTCAAGTCTGATTTTGGAAAAAAAAAAAAAAAAATCCAAAATCAGACAGAGTGTTGAGACCAGAGAGGCTAAGACTGCATTGACTCAGTGCGGTATTCAGCCTCTCTGGTGTCAAGTCTGATTTTGGAAAAAAAAAAAAAAAAAATCCAAAATCAGACAGAGTGTTGAGACCAGAGAGGCTAAGACCGCATTGACTCAGTGCGGTATTCAGCCTCTCTGGTGTCAAGTCTGATTTTGGAAAAAAAAAAAAAAAATCCAAAATCAGACAGAGTGTTGACACCAGAGAGGCTAAGACCGCATTGACTCAGTGCGGTATTCAGCCTCTCTGGTGTCAAGTCTGATTAAAAAAAAAAAAAAAAATCCAAAATCAGACAGAGTGTTGACACCAGAGAGGCTAAGACCGCATTGACTCAGTGCAGTATTCAGCCTCTCTGGTGTCAAGTCTGATTTTGGAAAAAAAAAAAAAAAATCCAAAATCAGACAGAGTGTTGACACCAGAGAGGCTAAGACCGCATTGACTCAGAGCGGTACTCAGCCTCTCTGGTGTCAAGTCTGATTTTGGAAAAAAAAAAAAAAAATCCAAAATCAGACAGAGTGTTGAGACCAGAGAGGCTAAGACCGCATTGACTCAGTGCAGTATTCAGCCTCTCTGGTGTCAAGTCTGATTTTGGAAAAAAAAAAAAAAAATCCAAAATCAGACAGTGTTTACACCAGAGAGGCTAAGACCGCATTGACTCAGTGCGGTATTCAGCCTCTCTGGTGTCAAGTCTGATTTTGGAAAAAAAAAAAAAAAAAAAAAAAATCACACAGAGTGTTGACACCAGAGAGGCTAAGACCGCATTGACTCAGTGCGGTATTCAGCCTCTCTGGTGTCAAGTCTGATTTAGGAAAAAAAAAAAAAAAAATCCAAAATCAGACAGAGTGTTGAGACCAGAGAGGCTAAGACTGCATTGACTCAGTGCGGTATTCAGCCTCTCTGGTGTCAAGTCTGATTTTGGAAAAAAAAAAAAAAAAAATCCAAAATCAGACAGAGTGTTGAGACCAGAGAGGCTAAGACCGCATTGACTCAGTGCGGTATTCAGCCTCTCTGGTGTCAAGTCTGATTTTGGAAAAAAAAAAAAAAAATCCAAAATCAGACAGAGTGTTGACACCAGAGAGGCTAAGACCGCATTGACTCAGTGCGGTATTCAGCCTCTCTGGTGTCAAGTCTGATTTTGGAAAAAAAAAAAAAAATCCAAAATCAGACAGAGTGTTGACACCAGAGAGGCTAAGACCGCATTGACTCAGTGCGGTATTCAGCCTCTCTGGTGTCAAGTCTGATTTTGGAAAAAAAAAAAAAAAAATCCAAAATCAGACAGAGTGTTGAGACCAGAGAGGCTAAGACCCCATTGACCCAGTGCGGTATTCAGCCTCTCTGGTGTCAAGTCTGATTTTGGGAAAAAAAAAAAAAAATCCAAAATCAGACAGAGTGTTGACACCAGAGAGGCTAAGACCGCATTGACTCAGTGCGGTATTCAGCCTCTCTGGTGTCAAGTCTGATTTTGGAAAAAAAAAAAAAAAAATCCAAAATAAGACAGAGTGTTGAGACCAGAGAGGCTAAGACCGCATTGACTCAGTGCGGTATTCAGCCTCTCTGGTGTCAAGTCTGATTTTGGAAAAAAAAAAAAAAAATCCAAAATCAGACAGAGTGTTGAGACCAGAGAGGCTAAGACCGCATTGACTCAGTGCGGTATTCAGCCTCTCTGGTGTCAAGTCTGATTTTGGAAAAAAAAAAAAAAAAAAAAAAAATCAGACAGAGTGTTGACACCAGAGAGGCTAAGACCGCATTGACTCAGTGCGGTATTCAGCCTCTCTGGTGTCAAGTCTGATTTTGGAAAAAAAAAAAAAAAAATCCAAAATCAGACAGAGTGTTGAGACCAGAGAGGCTAAGACTGCATTGACTCAGTGCGGTATTCAGCCTCTCTGGTGTCAAGTCTGATTTTGGAAAAAAAAAAAAAAAAAATCCAAAATCAGACAGAGTGTTGAGACCAGAGAGGCTAAGACCGCATTGACTCAATGCGGTATTCAGCCTCTCTGGTGTCAAGTCTGATTTTGGAAAAAAAAAAAAAAAAATCCAAAATCAGACAGAGTGTTGACACCAGAGAGGCTAAGACCGCATTGACTCAGTGCGGTATTCAGCCTCTCTGGTGTCAAGTCTGATTAAAAAAAAAAAAAAAAATCCAAAATCAGACAGAGTGTTGACACCAGAGAGGCTAAGACCGCATTGACTCAGTGCGGTATTCAGCCTCTCTGGTGTCAAGTCTGATTTTGGAAAAAAAAAAAAAAATCCAAAATCAGACAGAGTGTTGACACCAGAGAGGCTAAGACCGCATTGACTCAGAGCGGTACTCAGCCTCTCTGGTGTCAAGTCTGATTTTGGAAAAAAAAAAAAAAAATCCAAAATCAGACAGAGTGTTGAGACCAGAGAGGCTAAGACCGCATTGACTCAGTGCAGTATTCAGCCTCTCTGGTGTCAAGTCTGATTTTGGAAAAAAAAAAAAAAAATCCAAAATCAGACAGTGTTTACACCAGAGAGGCTAAGACCGCATTGACTCAGTGCGGTATTCAGCCTCTCTGGTGTCAAGTCTGATTTTGGAAAAAAAAAAAAAATCAGACAGAGTGTTGACACCAGAGAGGCTAAGACCGCATTGACTCAGTGCGGTATTCAGCCTCTCTGGTGTCAAGTCTGATTTTGGAAAAAAAAAAAAAAAAATCCAAAATCAGACAGAGTGTTGAGACCAGAGAGGCTAAGACTGCATTGACTCAGTGCGGTATTCAGCCTCTCTGGTGTCAAGTCTGATTTTGGAAAAAAAAAAAAAAAAAATCCAAAATCAGACAGAGTGTTGAGACCAGAGAGGCTAAGACCGCATTGACTCAGTGCGGTATTCAGCCTCTCTGGTGTCAAGTCTGATTTTGGAAAAAAAAAAAAAAAATCCAAAATCAGACAGAGTGTTGACACCAGAGAGGCTAAGACCGCATTGACTCAGTGCGGTATTCAGCCTCTCTGGTGTCAAGTCTGATTTTGGAAAAAAAAAAAAAAATCCAAAATCAGACAGAGTGTTGACACCAGAGAGGCTAAGACCGCATTGACTCAGTGCGGTATTCAGCCTCTCTGGTGTCAAGTCTGATTTTGGAAAAAAAAAAAAAAAAATCCAAAATCAGACAGAGTGTTGACACCAGAGAGGCTAAGACCGCATTGACTCAGTGCGGTATTCAGCCTCTCTGGTGTCAAGTCTGATTTTGGAAAAAAAAAAAAAAAATCCAAAATCAGACAGAGTGTTGACACCAGAGAGGCTAAGACCGCATTGACTAAGTGCGGTATTCAGCCTCTCTGGTGTCAAGTCTGATTTTGGAAAAAAAAAAAAAAAAATCCAAAATCAGACAGAGTGTTGACACCAGAGAGGCTAAGACCGCATTGACTCAGTGCGGTATTCAGCCTCTCTGGTGTCAAGTCTGATTTTTGAAAAGAAAAAAAAAAAAATCCAAAATCAGACAGAGTGTTGAGACCAGAGAGGCTAAGACCGCATTGACTCAGTGCGGTATTCAGCCTCTCTGGTGTCAAGTCTGATTTTGGGAAAAAAAAAAAAAAAATCCAAAATCAGACAGAGTGTTGAGACCAGAGAGGCTAAGACCGCATTGACTCAGTGCAGTATTCAGCCTCTCTGGTGTCAAGTCTGATTTTGGAAAAAAAAAAAAAAAATCCAAAATCAGACAGAGTGTTGAGACCAGAGAGGCTAAGACCGCATTGACTCAGTGCGGTATTCAGCCTCTCTGGTGTCAAGTCTGATTTTGGAAAAAAAAAAAAAAATCCAAAATCAGACAGAGTGTTGACACCAGAGAGGCTAAGACCGCATTGACTCAGTGCGGTATTCAGCCTCTCTGGTGTCAAGTCTGATTTTGGAAAAAAAAAAAAAAAAATCCAAAATCAGACAGAGTGTTGAGACCAGAGAGGCTAAGACCCCATTGACCCAGTGCGGTATTCAGCCTCTCTGGTGTCAAGTCTGATTTTGGGAAAAAAAAAAAAAAATCCAAAATCAGACAGAGTGTTGACACCAGAGAGGCTAAGACCGCATTGACTCAGTGCGGTATTCAGCCTCTCTGGTGTCAAGTCTGATTTTGGAAAAAAAAAAAAAAAATCCAAAATAAGACAGAGTGTTGAGACCAGAGAGGCTAAGACCGCATTGACTCAGTGCGGTATTCAGCCTCTCTGGTGTCAAGTCTGATTTTGGAAAAAAAAAAAAAAAATCCAAAATCAGACAGAGTGTTGAGACCAGAGAGGCTAAGACCGCATTGACTCAGTGCGGTATTCAGCCTCTCTGGTGTCAAGTCTGATTTTGGAAAAAAAAAAAAAAAAAAAAAAAATCAGACAGAGTGTTGACACCAGAGAGGCTAAGACCGCATTGACTCAGTGCGGTATTCAGCCTCTCTGGTGTCAAGTCTGATTTTGGAAAAAAAAAAAAAAAAATCCAAAATCAGACAGAGTGTTGAGACCAGAGAGGCTAAGACTGCATTGACTCAGTGCGGTATTCAGCCTCTCTGGTGTCAAGTCTGATTTTGGAAAAAAAAAAAAAAAAAATCCAAAATCAGACAGAGTGTTGAGACCAGAGAGGCTAAGACCGCATTGACTCAATGCGGTATTCAGCCTCTCTGGTGTCAAGTCTGATTTTGGAAAAAAAAAAAAAAAAATCCAAAATCAGACAGAGTGTTGACACCAGAGAGGCTAAGACCGCATTGACTCAGTGCGGTATTCAGCCTCTCTGGTGTCAAGTCTGATTAAAAAAAAAAAAAAAAATCCAAAATCAGACAGAGTGTTGACACCAGAGAGGCTAAGACCGCATTGACTCAGTGCGGTATTCAGCCTCTCTGGTGTCAAGTCTGATTTTGGAAAAAAAAAAAAAAATCCAAAATCAGACAGAGTGTTGACACCAGAGAGGCTAAGACCGCATTGACTCAGAGCGGTACTCAGCCTCTCTGGTGTCAAGTCTGATTTTGGAAAAAAAAAAAAAAAAATCCAAAATCAGACAGAGTGTTGAGACCAGAGAGGCTAAGACCGCATTGACTCAGTGCAGTATTCAGCCTCTCTGGTGTCAAGTCTGATTTTGGAAAAAAAAAAAAAAAATCCAAAATCAGACAGTGTTTACACCAGAGAGGCTAAGACCGCATTGACTCAGTGCGGTATTCAGCCTCTCTGGTGTCAAGTCTGATTTTGGAAAAAAAAAAAAATCAGACAGAGTGTTGACACCAGAGAGGCTAAGACCGCATTGACTCAGTGCGGTATTCAGCCTCTCTGGTGTCAAGTCTGATTTTGGAAAAAAAAAAAAAAAAATCCAAAATCAGACAGAGTGTTGAGACCAGAGAGGCTAAGACTGCATTGACTCAGTGCGGTATTCAGCCTCTCTGGTGTCAAGTCTGATTTTGGAAAAAAAAAAAAAAAAAAATCCAAAATCAGACAGAGTGTTGAGACCAGAGAGGCTAAGACCGCATTGACTCAGTGCGGTATTCAGCCTCTCTGGTGTCAAGTCTGATTTTGGAAAAAAAAAAAAAAAATCCAAAATCAGACAGAGTGTTGACACCAGAGAGGCTAAGACCGCATTGACTCAGTGCGGTATTCAGCCTCTCTGGTGTCAAGTCTGATTTTGGAAAAAAAAAAAAAAATCCAAAATCAGACAGAGTGTTGACACCAGAGAGGCTAAGACCGCATTGACTCAGTGCGGTATTCAGCCTCTCTGGTGTCAAGTCTGATTTTGGAAAAAAAAAAAAAAAAATCCAAAATCAGACAGAGTGTTGACACCAGAGAGGCTAAGACCGCATTGACTCAGTGCGGTATTCAGCCTCTCTGGTGTCAAGTCTGATTTTGGAAAAAAAAAAAAAAAATCCAAAATCAGACAGAGTGTTGACACCAGAGAGGCTAAGACCGCATTGACTAAGTGCGGTATTCAGCCTCTCTGGTGTCAAGTCTGATTTTGGAAAAAAAAAAAAAAAAATCCAAAATCAGACAGAGTGTTGACACCAGAGAGGCTAAGACCGCATTGACTCAGTGCGGTATTCAGCCTCTCTGGTGTCAAGTCTGATTTTTGAAAAGAAAAAAAAAAAATCCAAAATCAGACAGAGTGTTGAGACCAGAGAGGCTAAGACCGCATTGACTCAGTGCGGTATTCAGCCTCTCTGGTGTCAAGTCTGATTTTGGGAAAAAAAAAAAAAAAATCCAAAATCAGACAGAGTGTTGAGACCAGAGAGGCTAAGACCGCATTGACTCAGTGCAGTATTCAGCCTCTCTGGTGTCAAGTCTGATTTTGGAAAAAAAAAAAAAAAATCCAAAATCAGACAGAGTGTTGACACCAGAGAGGCTAAGACCGCATTGACTCAGTGCGGTATTCAGCCTCTCTGGTGTCAAGTCTGATTTTGGAAAAAAAAAAAAAAAATCCAAAATCAGACAGAGTGTTGACACCAGAGAGGCTAAGACCGCATTGACTCAGTGCGGTATTCAGCCTCTCTGGTGTCAAGTCTGATTTTGGAAAAAAAAAAAAAAAATCCAAAATCAGACAGAGTGTTGAGACCAGAGAGGCTAAGACCGCATTGACTCAGTGCGGTATTCAGCCTCTCTGGTGTCAAGTCTGATTTTGGAAAAAAAAAAAAAAAAAAATCCAAAATCAGACAGTGTTGAGACCAGAGAGGCTAAGACCGCATTGACTCAGTGCGGTATTCAGCCTCTCTGGTGTCAAGTCTGATTTTTGAAAAAAAAAAAAAAAAATCCAAAATCAGACAGAGTGTTGAGACCAGAGAGGCTAAGACCGCATTGACTCAGTGCGGTATTCAGCCTCTCTGGTGTCAAGTCTGATTTTGGAAAAAAAAAAAAAAAAATCCAAAATCAGACAGAGTGTTGAGACCAGAGAGGCTAAGACCGCATTGACTCAGTGCAGTATTCAGCCTCTCTGGTGTCAAGTCTGATTTTGGAAAAAAAAAAAAAAAAATCCAAAATCAGACAGAGTGTTGACACCAGAGAGGCTAAGACCGCATTGACTCAGTGCGGTATTCAGCCTCTCTGGTGTCAAGTCTGATTTTGGAAAAATAAATAAATAATCCCAAATCAGACAGAGTGTTGAGACCAGAGAGGCTAAGACCGCATTGACTCAGTGCGGTATTCAGCCTCTCTGGTGTCAAGTCTGATTTTGGAAAAAAAAAAAAAAAAATCCAAAATCAGACAGAGTGTTGAGACCAGAGAGGCTAAGACCGCATTGACTCAGTGCGGTATTCAGCCTCTCTGGTGTCAAGTCTGATTTTGGAAAAAAAAAAAAAAAAATCCAAAATCAGACAGAGTGTTGACACCAGAGAGGCTAAGACCGCATTGACTCAGTGCGGTATTCAGCCTCTCTGGTGTCAAGTCTGATTTTGGAAAAAAAATAAATAAATCCAAAATCAGACAGAGTGTTGAGACCAGAGAGGCTAAGACCGCATTGACTCAGTGCGGTATTCAGCCTCTCTGGTGTCAAGTCTGATTTTGGAAAAAAAAAAAAAAAATCCAAAATCAGACAGAGTGTTGAGACCAGAGAGGCTAAGACCGCATTGACTCAGTGCGGTATTCAGCCTCTCTGGTGTCAAGTCTGATTTTGGAAAAAAAAAAAAAAAAAAAAAAATCAGACAGAGTGTTGACACCAGAGAGGCTAAGACCGCATTGACTCAGTGCGGTATTCAGCCTCTCTGGTGTCAAGTCTGATTTTGGAAAAAAAAAAAAAAAAATCCAAAATCAGACAGAGTGTTGAGACCAGAGAGGCTAAGACTGCATTGACTCAGTGCGGTATTCAGCCTCTCTGGTGTCAAGTCTGATTTTGGAAAAAAAAAAAAAAAAAATCCAAAATCAGACAGAGTGTTGAGACCAGAGAGGCTAAGACCGCATTGACTCAGTGCGGTATTCAGCCTCTCTGGTGTCAAGTCTGATTTTGGAAAAAAAAAAAAAAATCCAAAATCAGACAGAGTGTTGACACCAGAGAGGCTAAGACCGCATTGACTCAGAGCGGTACTCAGCCTCTCTGGTGTCAAGTCTGATTTTGGAAAAAAAAAAAAAAAATCCAAAATCAGACAGAGTGTTGAGACCAGAGAGGCTAAGACCGCATTGACTCAGTGCAGTATTCAGCCTCTCTGGTGTCAAGTCTGATTTTGGAAAAAAAAAAAAAAAATCCAAAATCAGACAGTGTTTACACCAGAGAGGCTAAGACCGCATTGACTCAGTGCGGTATTCAGCCTCTCTGGTGTCAAGTCTGATTTTGGAAAAAAAAAAAAAAAAAAAAAAAATCAGACAGAGTGTTGACACCAGAGAGGCTAAGACCGCATTGACTCAGTGCGGTATTCAGCCTCTCTGGTGTCAAGTCTGATTTTGGAAAAAAAAAAAAAAAAATCCAAAATCAGACAGAGTGTTGAGACCAGAGAGGCTAAGACTGCATTGACTCAGTGCGGTATTCAGCCTCTCTGGTGTCAAGTCTGATTTTGGAAAAAAAAAAAAAAAAAATCCAAAATCAGACAGAGTGTTGAGACCAGAGAGGCTAAGACCGCATTGACTCAGTGCGGTATTCAGCCTCTCTGGTGTCAAGTCTGATTTTGGAAAAAAAAAAAAAAAATCCAAAATCAGACAGAGTGTTGACACCAGAGAGGCTAAGACCGCATTGACTCAGTGCGGTATTCAGCCTCTCTGGTGTCAAGTCTGATTTTGGAAAAAAAAAAAAAAAATCCAAAATCAGACAGAGTGTTGACACCAGAGAGGCTAAGACCGCATTGACTCAGTGCGGTATTCAGCCTCTCTGGTGTCAAGTCTGATTTTGGAAAAAAAAAAAAAAAAATCCAAAATCAGACAGAGTGTTGACACCAGAGAGGCTAAGACGCATTGACTCAGTGCGGTATTCAGCCTCTCTGGTGTCAAGTCTGATTTTGGAAAAAAAAAAAAAAAATCCAAAATCAGACAGAGTGTTGACACCAGAGAGGCTAAGACCGCATTGACTAAGTGCGGTATTCAGCCTCTCTGGTGTCAAGTCTGATTTTGGAAAAAAAAAAAAAAAAATCCAAAATCAGACAGAGTGTTGACACCAGAGAGGCTAAGACCGCATTGACTCAGTGCGGTATTCAGCCTCTCTGGTGTCAAGTCTGATTTTTGAAAAGAAAAAAAAAAATCCAAAATCAGACAGAGTGTTGAGACCAGAGAGGCTAAGACCGCATTGACTCAGTGCGGTATTCAGCCTCTCTGGTGTCAAGTCTGATTTTGGGAAAAAAAAAAAAAAAATCCAAAATCAGACAGAGTGTTGAGACCAGAGAGGCTAAGACCGCATTGACTCAGTGCAGTATTCAGCCTCTCTGGTGTCAAGTCTGATTTTGGAAAAAAAAAAAAAAAATCCAAAATCAGACAGAGTGTTGACACCAGAGAGGCTAAGACCGCATTGACTCAGTGCGGTATTCAGCCTCTCTGGTGTCAAGTCTGATTTTGGAAAAAAAAAAAAAAAATCCAAAATCAGACAGAGTGTTGACACCAGAGAGGCTAAGACCGCATTGACTCAGTGCGGTATTCAGCCTCTCTGGTGTCAAGTCTGATTTTTGAAAAAAAAAAAAAAAATCCAAAATCAGACAGAGTGTTGAGACCAGAGAGGCTAAGACCGCATTGACTCAGTGCGGTATTCAGCCTCTCTGGTGTCAAGTCTGATTTTGGAAAAAAAAAAAAAAAAAAATCCAAAATCAGACAGTGTTGAGACCAGAGAGGCTAAGACCGCATTGACTCAGTGCGGTATTCAGCCTCTCTGGTGTCAAGTCTGATTTTTGAAAAAAAAAAAAAAAAAATCCAAAATCAGACAGAGTGTTGAGACCAGAGAGGCTAAGACCGCATTGACTCAGTGCGGTATTCAGCCTCTCTGGTGTCAAGTCTGATTTTGGAAAAAAAAAAAAAAAAATCCAAAATCAGACAGAGTGTTGAGACCAGAGAGGCTAAGACCGCATTGACTCAGTGCAGTATTCAGCCTCTCTGGTGTCAAGTCTGATTTTGGAAAAAAAAAAAAAAAAATCCAAAATCAGACAGAGTGTTGACACCAGAGAGGCTAAGACCGCATTGACTCAGTGCGGTATTCAGCCTCTCTGGTGTCAAGTCTGATTTTGGAAAAAAAAAAAAAAAAATCCAAAATCAGACAGAGTGTTGACACCAGAGAGGCTAAGACCGCATTGACTCAGTGCGGTATTCAGCCTCTCTGGTGTCAAGTCTGATTTTGGAAAAAAAAAAAAAAAAATCCAAAATCAGACAGAGTGTTGAGACCAGAGAGGCTAAGACCGCATTGACTCAGTGCGGTATTCAGCCTCTCTGGTGTCAAGTCTGATTTTGGAAAAAAAAAAAAAAAAATCCAAAATCAGACAGAGTGTTGAGACCAGAGAGGCTAAGACCGCATTGACTCAGTGCGGTATTCAGCCTCTCTGGTGTCAAGTCTGATTTTGGAAAAAAAAAAAAAAAAAAAAAAAATCAGACAGAGTGTTGACACCAGAGAGGCTAAGACCGCATTGACTCAGTGCGGTATTCAGCCTCTCTGGTGTCAAGTCTGATTTTGGAAAAAAAAAAAAAAAATCCAAAATCAGACAGAGTGTTGAGACCAGAGAGGCTAAGACTGCATTGACTCAGTGCGGTATTCAGCCTCTCTGGTGTCAAGTCTGATTTTGGAAAAAAAAAAAAAAAAAATCCAAAATCAGACAGAGTGTTGAGACCAGAGAGGCTAAGACCGCATTGACTCAGTGCGGTATTCAGCCTCTCTGGTGTCAAGTCTGATTTTGGAAAAAAAAAAAAAAAAATCCAAAATCAGACAGAGTGTTGAGACCAGAGAGGCTAAGACCGCATTGACTCAGTGCGGTATTCAGCCTCTCTGGTGTCAAGTCTGATTAAAAAAAAAAAAAAAATCCAAAATCAGACAGAGTGTTGACACCAGAGAGGCTAAGACCGCATTGACTCAGTGCGGTATTCAGCCTCTCTGGTGTCAAGTCTGATTTTGGAAAAAAAAAAAAAAATCCAAAATCAGACAGAGTGTTGACACCAGAGAGGCTAAGACCGCATTGACTCAGAGCGGTACTCAGCCTCTCTGGTGTCAAGTCTGATTTTGGAAAAAAAAAAAAAAAATCCAAAATCAGACAGAGTGTTGAGACCAGAGAGGCTAAGACCGCATTGACTCAGTGCAGTATTCAGCCTCTCTGGTGTCAAGTCTGATTTTTGAAAAAAAAAAAAAAAATCCAAAATCAGACAGTGTTTACACCAGAGAGGCTAAGACCGCATTGACTCAGTGCGGTATTCAGCCTCTCTGGTGTCAAGTCTGATTTTGGAAAAAAAAAAAAAAAAATCCAAAATCAGACAGAGTGTTGAGACCAGAGAGGCTAAGACCGCATTGACTCAGTGCGGTATTCAGCCTCTCTGGTGTCAAGTCTGATTTTGGAAAAAAAAAAAAAAAATCCAAAATCAGACAGAGTGTTGAGACCAGAGAGGCTAAGACCGCATTGACTCAGTGCGGTATTCAGCCTCTCTGGTGTCAAGTCTGATTTTGGAAAAAAAAAAAAAAAAAAAAAAAAATCAGACAGTGTTGACACCAGAGAGGCTAAGACCACATTGACTCAGTGCGGTATTCAGCCTCTCTGGTGTCAAGTCTGATTTTGGAAAAAAAAAAAAAAAAATCCAAAATCAGACAGAGTGTTGAGACCAGAGAGGCTAAGACTGCATTGACTCAGTGCGGTATTCAGCCTCTCTGGTGTCAAGTCTGATTTTGGAAAAAAAAAAAAAAAAAATCCAAAATCAGACAGAGTGTTGAGACCAGAGAGGCTAAGACCGCATTGACTCAGTGCGGTATTCAGCCTCTCTGGTGTCAAGTCTGATTTTGGAAAAAAAAAAAAAAAAATCCAAAATCAGACAGAGTGTTGACACCAGAGAGGCTAAGACCGCATTGACTCAGTGCGGTATTCAGCCTCTCTGGTGTCAAGTCTGATTAAAAAAAAAAAAAAAAATCCAAAATCAGACAGAGTGTTGACACCAGAGAGGCTAAGACCGCATTGACTCAGTGCGGTATTCAGCCTCTCTGGTGTCAAGTCTGATTTTGGAAAAAAAAAAAAAAAATCCAAAATCAGACAGAGTGTTGACACCAGAGAGGCTAAGACCGCATTGACTCAGAGCGGTACTCAGCCTCTCTGGTGTCAAGTCTGATTTTGGAAAAAAAAAAAAAAAATCCAAAATCAGACAGAGTGTTGAGACCAGAGAGGCTAAAACCGCATTGACTCAGTGCAGTATTCAGCCTCTCTGGTGTCAAGTCTGATTTTGGAAAAAAAAAAAAAAAAATCCAAAATCAGACAGAGTGTTGACACCAGAGAGGCTAAGACCGCATTGACTCAGTGCGGTATTCAGCCTCTCTGGTGTCAAGTCTGATTTTGGAAAAAAAAAAAAAAAAATCCAAAATCAGACAGAGTGTTGACACCAGAGAGGCTAAGACCGCATTGACTCAGTGCGGTATTCAGCCTCTCTGGTGTCAAGTCTGATTTTGGAAAAAAAAAAAAAAAAATCCAAAATGAGACAGAGTGTTGAGACCAGAGAGGCTAAGACCGCATTGACTCAGTGCGGTATTCAGCCTCTCTGGTGTCAAGTCTGATTTTGAAAAAAAAAAAAAAAAAATCCAAAATCAGACAGAGTGTTGACACCAGAGAGGCTAAGACCGCATTGACTCAGTGCGGTATTCAGCCTCTCTGGTGTCAAGTCTGATTTTTGAAAAGAAAAAAAAAAAATCCAAAATCAGACAGAGTGTTGAGACCAGAGAGGCTAAGACCGCATTGACTCAGTGCGGTATTCAGCCTCTCTGGTGTCAAGTCTGATTTTGGAAAAAAAAAAAAAAAATCCAAAATCAGACAGAGTGTTGAGACCAGAGAGGCTAAGACCGCATTGACTCAGTGCAGTATTCAGCCTCTCTGGTGTCAAGTCTGATTTTGGAAAAAAAAAAAAAAAAATCCAAAATCAGACAGAGTGTTGACACCAGAGAGGCTAAGACCGCATTGACTCAGTGCGGTATTCAGCCTCTCTGGTGTCAAGTCTGATTTTGGAAAAAAAAAAAAAAAATCCAAAATCAGACAGAGTGTTGACACCAGAGAGGCTAAGACCGCATTGACTCAGTGCGGTATTCAGCCTCTCTGGTGTCAAGTCTGATTTTGGAAAAAAAAAAAAAAAATCCAAAATCAGACAGAGTGTTGACACCAGAGAGGCTAAGACCGCATTGACTCAGAGCGGTACTCAGCCTCTCTGGTGTCAAGTCTGATTTTGGAAAAAAAAAAAAAAAAATCCAAAATCAGACAGAGTGTTGAGACCACAGAGGCTAAGACCGCATTGACTCAGTGCAGTATTCAGCCTCTCTGGTGTCAAGTCTGATTTTGGAAAAAAAAAAAAAAAAAATCCAAAATCAGACAGAGTGTTGAGACCAGAGAGGCTAAGACCGCATTGACTCAGTGCGGTATTCAGCCTCTCTGGTGTCAAGTCTGATTTTGGAAAAAAAAAAAAAAAAAATCCAAAATCAGACAGAGTGTTTTGAGACTAGAGAGGCTAAGACCGCATTGACTCAGTGCGGTATTCAGCCTCTCTGGTGTCAAGTCTGATTTTGGAAAAAAAAAAAAAAAAATCCAAAATCAGACAGAGTGTTGAGACCAGAGAGGCTAAGACCGCATTGACTCAGTGCAGTATTCAGCCTCTCTGGTGTCAAGTCTGATTTTGGAAAAAAAAAAAAAAAATCCAAAATCAGACAGAGTGTTGACACCAGAGAGGCTAAGACCGCATTGACTCAGTGCGGTATTCAGCCTCTCTGGTGTCAAGTCTGATTTTGGAAAAAAAAAAAAAAATCCAAAATCAGACAGAGTGTTGACACCAGAGAGGCTAAGACCGCATTGACTCAGTGCGGTATTCAGCCTCTCTGGTGTCAAGTCTGATTTTGGAAAAAAAAAAAAAAAATCCAAAATCAGACAGAGTGTTGACACCAGAGAGGCTAAGACCGCATTGACTCAGAGCGGTACTCAGCCTCTCTGGTGTCAAGTCTGATTTTGGAAAAAAAAAAAAAAAATCCAAAATCAGACAGAGTGTTGAGACCACAGAGGCTAAGACCGCATTGACTCAGTGCGGTATTCAGCCTCTCTGGTGTCAAGTCTGATTTTGGAAAAAAAAAAAAAAATCCAAAATCAGACAGAGTGTTGAGACCAGAGAGGCTAAGACCGCATTGACTCAGTGCAGTATTCAGCCTCTCTGGTGTCAAGTCTGATTTTGGAAAAAAAAAAAAAAAAATCCAAAATCAGACAGAGTGTTGAGACCAGAGAGGCTAAGACCGCATTGACTCAGTGCAGTATTCAGCCTCTCTGGTGTCAAGTCTGATTTTGGAAAAAAAAAAAAAAAAATCCAAAATCAGACAGAGTGTTGACACCAGAGAGGCTAAGACCGCATTGACTCAGTGCGGTATTCAGCCTCTCTGGTGTCAAGTCTGATTTTGGAAAAATAAATAAATAATCCCAAATCAGACAGAGTGTTGAGACCAGAGAGGCTAAGACCGCATTGACTCAGTGCGGTATTCAGCCTCTCTGGTGTCAAGTCTGATTTTGGAAAAAAAAAAAAAAAAATCCAAAATCAGACAGAGTGTTGAGACCAGAGAGGCTAAGACCGCATTGACTCAGTGCGGTATTCAGCCTCTCTGGTGTCAAGTCTGATTTTGGAAAAAAAAAAAAAAAAATCCAAAATCAGACAGAGTGTTGACACCAGAGAGGCTAAGACCGCATTGACTCAGTGCGGTATTCAGCCTCTCTGGTGTCAAGTCTGATTTTGGAAAAAAAAAAAAAAAAATCCAAAATCAGACAGAGTGTTGAGACCAGAGAGGCTAAGACCGCATTGACTCAGTGCGGTATTCAGCCTCTCTGGTGTCAAGTCTGATTTTGGAAAAAAAAAAAAAAAATCCAAAATCAGACAGAGTGTTGAGACCAGAGAGGCTAAGACCGCATTGACTCAGTGCGGTATTCAGCCTCTCTGGTGTCAAGTCTGATTTTGGAAAAAAAAAAAAAAAAAACCAAAATCAGACAGAGTGTTGACACCAGAGAGGCTAAGACCGCATTGACTCAGTGCGGTATTCAGCCTCTCTGGTGTCAAGTCTGATTTTGGAAAAAAAAAAAAAAAAATCCAAAATCAGACAGAGTGTTGAGACCAGAGAGGCTAAGACTGCATTGACTCAGTGCGGTATTCAGCCTCTCTGGTGTCAAGTCTGATTTTGGAAAAAAAAAAAAAAAAAATCCAAAATCAGACAGAGTGTTGAGACCAGAGAGGCTAAGACCGCATTGACTCAGTGCGGTATTCAGCCTCTCTGGTGTCAAGTCTGATTTTGGAAAAAAAAAAAAAAATCCAAAATCAGACAGAGTGTTGACACCAGAGAGGCTAAGACCGCATTGACTCAGTGCGGTATTCAGCCTCTCTGGTGTCAAGTCTGATTTTAGAAAAAAAAAAAAAAATCCAAAATCAGACAGAGTGTTGACACCAGAGAGGCTAAGACCGCATTGACTCAGAGCGGTACTCAGCCTCTCTGGTGTCAAGTCTGATTTTGGAAAAAAAAAAAAAAAATCCAAAATCAGACAGAGTGTTGAGACCACAGAGGCTAAGACCGCATTGACTCAGTGCGGTATTCAGCCTCTCTGGTGTCAAGTCTGATTTTGGAAAAAAAAAAAAAAAATCCAAAATCAGACAGAGTGTTGAGACCAGAGAGGCTAAGACCGCATTGACTCAGTGCGGTATTCAGCCTCTCTGGTGTCAAGTCTGATTTTTGAAAAAAAAAAAAAAAATCCAAAATCAGACAGAGTGTTGACACCAGAGAGGCTAAGACCGCATTGACTCAGTGCGGTATTCAGCCTCTCTGGTGTCAAGTCTGATTTTGGAAAAAAAAAAAAAAAAATCCAAAATCAGACAGAGTGTTGAGACCAGAGAGGCTAAGACCGCATTGACTCAGTGCGGTATTCAGCCTCTCTGGTGTCAAGTCTGATTTTGGAAAAAAAAAAAAAAAAATCCAAAATCAGACAGAGTGTTGACACCAGAGAGGCTAAGACCGCATTGACTCAGTGCGGTATTCAGCCTCTCTGGTGTCAAGTCTGATTTTGGAAAAAAAAAAAAAAATCCAAAATCAGACAGAGTGTTGACACCAGAGAGGCTAAGACCGCATTGACTCAGAGCGGTACTCAGCCTCTCTGGTGTCAAGTCTGATTTTGGAAAAAAAAAAAAAAAAATCCAAAATCAGACAGAGTGTTGAGACCAGAGAGGCTAAGACTGCATTGACTCAGTGCAGTATTCAGCCTCTCTGGTGTCAAGTCTGATTTTGGAAAAAAAAAAAAAAAATCCAAAATCAGACAGTGTTTACACCAGAGAGGCTAAGACCGCATTGACTCAGTGCGGTATTCAGCCTCTCTGGTGTCAAGTCTGATTTTGGAAAAAAAAAAAAAAAAATCCAAAATCAGACAGAGTGTTGAGACCAGAGAGGCTAAGACCGCATTGACTCAGTGCGGTATTCAGCCTCTCTGGTGTCAAGTCTGATTTTGGAAAAAAAAAAAAAAAATCCAAAATCAGACAGAGTGTTGAGACCAGAGAGGCTAAGACCGCATTGACTCAGTGCGGTATTCAGCCTCTCTGGTGTCAAGTCTGATTAAAAAAAAAAAAAAAAATCCAAAATCAGACAGAGTGTTGACACCAGAGAGGCTAAGACCGCATTGACTCAGTGCGGTATTCAGCCTCTCTGGTGTCAAGTCTGATTTTGGAAAAAAAAAAAAAAATCCAAAATCAGACAGAGTGTTGACACCAGAGAGGCTAAGACCGCATTGACTCAGAGCGGTACTCAGCCTCTCTGGTGTCAAGTCTGATTTTGGAAAAAAAAAAAAAAAATCCAAAATCAGACAGAGTGTTGAGACCAGAGAGGCTAAGACTGCATTGACTCAGTGCGGTATTCAGCCTCTCTGGTGTCAAGTCTGATTTTGGAAAAAAAAAAAAAAAAAATCCAAAATCAGACAGAGTGTTGAGACCAGAGAGGCTAAGACCGCATTGACTCAGTGCGGTATTCAGCCTCTCTGGTGTCAAGTCTGATTTTGGAAAAAAAAAAAAAAAAATCCAAAATCAGACAGAGTGTTGAGACCAGAGAGGCTAAGACCGCATTGACTCAGTGCGGTATTCAGCCTCTCTGGTGTCAAGTCTGATTAAAAAAAAAAAAAAAATCCAAAATCAGACAGAGTGTTGACACCAGAGAGGCTAAGACCGCATTGACTCAGTGCGGTATTCAGCCTCTCTGGTGTCAAGTCTGATTTTGGAAAAAAAAAAAAAAATCCAAAATCAGACAGAGTGTTGACACCAGAGAGGCTAAGACCGCATTGACTCAGAGCGGTACTCAGCCTCTCTGGTGTCAAGTCTGATTTTGGAAAAAAAAAAAAAAAATCCAAAATCAGACAGAGTGTTGAGACCAGAGAGGCTAAGACCGCATTGACTCAGTGCAGTATTCAGCCTCTCTGGTGTCAAGTCTGATTTTTGAAAAAAAAAAAAAAAAATCCAAAATCAGACAGTGTTTACACCAGAGAGGCTAAGACCGCATTGACTCAGTGCGGTATTCAGCCTCTCTGGTGTCAAGTCTGATTTTGGAAAAAAAAAAAAAAAAATCCAAAATCAGACAGAGTGTTGAGACCAGAGAGGCTAAGACCGCATTGACTCAGTGCGGTATTCAGCCTCTCTGGTGTCAAGTCTGATTTTGGAAAAAAAAAAAAAAAATCCAAAATCAGACAGAGTGTTGAGACCAGAGAGGCTAAGACCGCATTGACTCAGTGCGGTATTCAGCCTCTCTGGTGTCAAGTCTGATTTTGGAAAAAAAAAAAAAAAAAAAAAAAATCAGACAGAGTGTTGACACCAGAGAGGCTAAGACCACATTGACTCAGTGCGGTATTCAGCCTCTCTGGTGTCAAGTCTGATTTTGGAAAAAAAAAAAAAAAAATCCAAAATCAGACAGAGTGTTGAGACCAGAGAGGCTAAGACTGCATTGACTCAGTGCGGTATTCAGCCTCTCTGGTGTCAAGTCTGATTTTGGAAAAAAAAAAAAAAAAAATCCAAAATCAGACAGAGTGTTGAGACCAGAGAGGCTAAGACCGCATTGACTCAGTGCGGTATTCAGCCTCTCTGGTGTCAAGTCTGATTTTGGAAAAAAAAAAAAAAAAATCCAAAATCAGACAGAGTGTTGACACCAGAGAGGCTAAGACCGCATTGACTCAGTGCGGTATTCAGCCTCTCTGGTGTCAAGTCTGATTTAAAAAAAAAAAAAAAATCCAAAATCAGACAGAGTGTTGACACCAGAGAGGCTAAGACCGCATTGACTCAGTGCGGTATTCAGCCTCTCTGGTGTCAAGTCTGATTTTGGAAAAAAAAAAAAAAAATCCAAAATCAGACAGAGTGTTGACACCAGAGAGGCTAAGACCGCATTGACTCAGAGCGGTACTCAGCCTCTCTGGTGTCAAGTCTGATTTTGGAAAAAAAAAAAAAAAATCCAAAATCAGACAGAGTGTTGAGACCAGAGAGGCTAAAACCGCATTGACTCAGTGCAGTATTCAGCCTCTCTGGTGTCAAGTCTGATTTTGGAAAAAAAAAAAAAAAAATCCAAAATCAGACAGAGTGTTGACACCAGAGAGGCTAAGACCGCATTGACTCAGTGCGGTATTCAGCCTCTCTGGTGTCAAGTCTGATTTTGGAAAAAAAAAAAAAAAAATCCAAAATCAGACAGAGTGTTGACACCAGAGAGGCTAAGACCGCATTGACTCAGTGCGGTATTCAGCCTCTCTGGTGTCAAGTCTGATTTTGGAAAAAAAAAAAAAAAAATCCAAAATGAGACAGAGTGTTGAGACCAGAGAGGCTAAGACCGCATTGACTCAGTGCGGTATTCAGCCTCTCTGGTGTCAAGTCTGATTTTGAAAAAAAAAAAAAAAAAATCCAAAATCAGACAGAGTGTTGACACCAGAGAGGCTAAGACCGCATTGACTCAGTGCGGTATTCAGCCTCTCTGGTGTCAAGTCTGATTTTTGAAAAGAAAAAAAAAAAATCCAAAATCAGACAGAGTGTTGAGACCAGAGAGGCTAAGACCGCATTGACTCAGTGCGGTATTCAGCCTCTCTGGTGTCAAGTCTGATTTTGGAAAAAAAAAAAAAAAATCCAAAATCAGACAGAGTGTTGAGACCAGAGAGGCTAAGACCGCATTGACTCAGTGCAGTATTCAGCCTCTCTGGTGTCAAGTCTGATTTTGGAAAAAAAAAAAAAAAATCCAAAATCAGACAGAGTGTTGACACCAGAGAGGCTAAGACCGCATTGACTCAGTGCGGTATTCAGCCTCTCTGGTGTCAAGTCTGATTTTGGAAAAAAAAAAAAAAAATCCAAAATCAGACAGAGTGTTGACACCAGAGAGGCTAAGACCGCATTGACTCAGTGCGGTATTCAGCCTCTCTGGTGTCAAGTCTGATTTTGGAAAAAAAAAAAAAAAATCCAAAATCAGACAGAGTGTTGACACCAGAGAGGCTAAGACCGCATTGACTCAGAGCGGTACTCAGCCTCTCTGGTGTCAAGTCTGATTTTGGAAAAAAAAAAAAAAAATCCAAAATCAGACAGAGTGTTGAGACCACAGAGGCTAAGACCGCATTGACTCAGTGCAGTATTCAGCCTCTCTGGTGTCAAGTCTGATTTTGGAAAAAAAAAAAAAAAAAATCCAAAATCAGACAGAGTGTTGAGACCAGAGAGGCTAAGACCGCATTGACTCAGTGCGGTATTCAGCCTCTCTGGTGTCAAGTCTGATTTTGGAAAAAAAAAAAAAAAAATCCAAAATCAGACAGAGTGTTTTGAGACTAGAGAGGCTAAGACCGCATTGACTCAGTGCAGTATTCAGCCTCTCTGGTGTCAAGTCTGATTTTGGAAAAAAAAAAAAAAAAATCCAAAATCAGACAGAGTGTTGAGACCAGAGAGGCTAAGACCGCATTGACTCAGTGCAGTATTCAGCCTCTCTGGTGTCAAGTCTGATTTTGGAAAAAAAAAAAAAAAATCCAAAATCAGACAGAGTGTTGACACCAGAGAGGCTAAGACCGCATTGACTCAGTGCGGTATTCAGCCTCTCTGGTGTCAAGTCTGATTTTGGAAAAAAAAAAAAAAAATCCAAAATCAGACAGAGTGTTGACACCAGAGAGGCTAAGACCGCATTGACTCAGTGCGGTATTCAGCCTCTCTGGTGTCAAGTCTGATTTTGGAAAAAAAAAAAAAAATCCAAAATCAGACAGAGTGTTGACACCAGAGAGGCTAAGACCGCATTGACTCAGAGCGGTACTCAGCCTCTCTGGTGTCAAGTCTGATTTTGGAAAAAAAAAAAAAAAAATCCAAAATCAGACAGAGTGTTGAGACCACAGAGGCTAAGACCGCATTGACTCAGTGCGGTATTCAGCCTCTCTGGTGTCAAGTCTGATTTTGGAAAAAAAAAAAAAAAATCCAAAATCAGACAGAGTGTTGAGACCAGAGAGGCTAAGACCGCATTGACTCAGTGCAGTATTCAGCCTCTCTGGTGTCAAGTCTGATTTTGGAAAAAAAAAAAAAAAAAATCCAAAATCAGACAGAGTGTTGAGACCAGAGAGGCTAAGACCGCATTGACTCAGTGCAGTATTCAGCCTCTCTGGTGTCAAGTCTGATTTTGGAAAAAAAAAAAAAAAAATCCAAAATCAGACAGAGTGTTGACACCAGAGAGGCTAAGACCGCATTGACTCAGTGCGGTATTCAGCCTCTCTGGTGTCAAGTCTGATTTTGGAAAAATAAATAAATAATCCCAAATCAGACAGAGTGTTGAGACCAGAGAGGCTAAGACCGCATTGACTCAGTGCGGTATTCAGCCTCTCTGGTGTCAAGTCTGATTTTGGAAAAAAAAAAAAAAAAATCCAAAATCAGACAGAGTGTTGAGACCAGAGAGGCTAAGACCGCATTGACTCAGTGCGGTATTCAGCCTCTCTGGTGTCAAGTCTGATTTTGGAAAAAAAAAAAAAAAAATCCAAAATCAGACAGAGTGTTGACACCAGAGAGGCTAAGACCGCATTGACTCAGTGCGGTATTCAGCCTCTCTGGTGTCAAGTCTGATTTTGGAAAAAAAAAAAAAAAAATCCAAAATCAGACAGAGTGTTGAGACCAGAGAGGCTAAGACCGCATTGACTCAGTGCGGTATTCAGCCTCTCTGGTGTCAAGTCTGATTTTGGAAAAAAAAAAAAAAAATCCAAAATCAGACAGAGTGTTGAGACCAGAGAGGCTAAGACCGCATTGACTCAGTGCGGTATTCAGCCTCTCTGGTGTCAAGTCTGATTTTGGAAAAAAAAAAAAAAAAACCAAAATCAGACAGAGTGTTGACACCAGAGAGGCTAAGACCGCATTGACTCAGTGCGGTATTCAGCCTCTCTGGTGTCAAGTCTGATTTTGGAAAAAAAAAAAAAAAAAATCCAAAATCAGACAGAGTGTTGAGACCAGAGAGGCTAAGACTGCATTGACTCAGTGCGGTATTCAGCCTCTCTGGTGTCAAGTCTGATTTTGGAAAAAAAAAAAAAAAAAATCCAAAATCAGACAGAGTGTTGAGACCAGAGAGGCTAAGACCGCATTGACTCAGTGCGGTATTCAGCCTCTCTGGTGTCAAGTCTGATTTTGGAAAAAAAAAAAAAAAATCCAAAATCAGACAGAGTGTTGACACCAGAGAGGCTAAGACCGCATTGACTCAGTGCGGTATTCAGCCTCTCTGGTGTCAAGTCTGATTTTAGAAAAAAAAAAAAAAAATCCAAAATCAGACAGAGTGTTGACACCAGAGAGGCTAAGACCGCATTGACTCAGAGCGGTACTCAGCCTCTCTGGTGTCAAGTCTGATTTTGGAAAAAAAAAAAAAAAATCCAAAATCAGACAGAGTGTTGAGACCACAGAGGCTAAGACCGCATTGACTCAGTGCGGTATTCAGCCTCTCTGGTGTCAAGTCTGATTTTGGAAAAAAAAAAAAAAAATCCAAAATCAGACAGAGTGTTGAGACCAGAGAGGCTAAGACCGCATTGACTCAGTGCAGTATTCAGCCTCTCTGGTGTCAAGTCTGATTTTGGAAAAAAAAAAAAAAAAATCCAAAATCAGACAGAGTGTTGACACCAGAGAGGCTAAGACCGCATTGACTCAGTGCGGTATTCAGCCTCTCTGGTGTCAAGTCTGATTTTTGAAAAAAAAAAAAAAAATCCAAAATCAGACAGAGTGTTGACACCAGAGAGGCTAAGACCGCATTGACTCAGTGCGGTATTCAGCCTCTCTGGTGTCAAGTCTGATTTTGGAAAAAAAAAAAAAAAAATCCAAAATCAGACAGAGTGTTGAGACCAGAGAGGCTAAGACCGCATTGACTCAGTGCGGTATTCAGCCTCTCTGGTGTCAAGTCTGATTTTGGAAAAAAAAAAAAAAAAATCCAAAATCAGACAGAGTGTTGACACCAGAGAGGCTAAGACCGCATTGACTCAGTGCGGTATTCAGCCTCTCTGGTGTCAAGTCTGATTTTGGAAAAAAAAAAAAAAATCCAAAATCAGACAGAGTGTTGACACCAGAGAGGCTAAGACCGCATTGACTCAGAGCGGTACTCAGCCTCTCTGGTGTCAAGTCTGATTTTGGAAAAAAAAAAAAAAAAATCCAAAATCAGACAGAGTGTTGAGACCAGAGAGGCTAAGACTGCATTGACTCAGTGCAGTATTCAGCCTCTCTGGTGTCAAGTCTGATTTTGGAAAAAAAAAAAAAAAATCCAAAATCAGACAGTGTTTACACCAGAGAGGCTAAGACCGCATTGACTCAGTGCGGTATTCAGCCTCTCTGGTGTCAAGTCTGATTTTGGAAAAAAAAAAAAAAAATCCAAAATCAGACAGAGTGTTGAGACCAGAGAGGCTAAGACCGCATTGACTCAGTGCGGTATTCAGCCTCTCTGGTGTCAAGTCTGATTTTGGAAAAAAAAAAAAAAAATCCAAAATCAGACAGAGTGTTGAGACCAGAGAGGCTAAGACCGCATTGACTCAGTGCGGTATTCAGCCTCTCTGGTGTCAAGTCTGATTAAAAAAAAAAAAAAAAATCCAAAATCAGACAGAGTGTTGACACCAGAGAGGCTAAGACCGCATTGACTCAGTGCGGTATTCAGCCTCTCTGGTGTCAAGTCTGATTTTGGAAAAAAAAAAAAAAATCCAAAATCAGACAGAGTGTTGACACCAGAGAGGCTAAGACCGCATTGACTCAGAGCGGTACTCAGCCTCTCTGGTGTCAAGTCTGATTTTGGAAAAAAAAAAAAAAAATCCAAAATCAGACAGAGTGTTGAGACCAGAGAGGCTAAGACCGCATTGACTCAGTGCAGTATTCAGCCTCTCTGGTGTCAAGTCTGATTTTGGAAAAAAAAAAAAAAAATCCAAAATCAGACAGAGTGTTGACACCAGAGAGGCTAAGACCGCATTGACTCAGTGCGGTATTCAGCCTCTCTGGTGTCAAGTCTGATTTTGGAAAAAAAAAAAAAAAAATCCAAAATCAGACAGAGTGTTGACACCAGAGAGGCTAAGACCGCATTGACTCAGTGCGGTATTCAGCCTCTCTGGTGTCAAGTCTGATTTTGGAAAAAAAAAAAAAAAATCCAAAATCAGACAGAGTGTTGAGACCAGAGAGGCTAAGACCGCATTGACTCAGTGCGGTATTCAGCCTCTCTGGTGTCAAGTCTGATTTTGGAAAAAAATAAATAAATCCAAAATCAGACAGAGTGTTGACACCAGAGAGGCTAAGACCGCATTGACTCAGTGCGGTATTCAGCCTCTCTGGTGTCAAGTCTGATTTTGGAAAAAAAAAAAAAAAATCCAAAATCAGACAGAGTGTTGACACCAGAGAGGCTAAGACCGCATTGACTCAGAGCGGTACTCAGCCTCTCTGGTGTCAAGTCTGATTTTGGAAAAAAAAAAAAAAAATTCAAAATCAGACAGAGTGTTGAGACCACAGAGGCTAAGACCGCATTGACTCAGTGCAGTATTCAGCCTCTCTGGTGTCAAGTCTGATTTTGGAAAAAAAAAAAAAAAAAATCCAAAATCAGACAGAGTGTTGACACCAGAGAGGCTAAGACCGCATTGACTCAGTGCGGTATTCAGCCTCTCTGGTGTCAAGTCTGATTTTGAAAAAAAAAAAAAAAAAATCCAAAATCAGACAGAGTGTTGAGACCAGAGAGGCTAAGACCGCATTGACTCAGTGCGGTATTCAGCCTCTCTGGTGTCAAGTCTGATTTTGGAAAAAAAAAAAAAAAAATCCAAAATCAGACAGAGTGTTTTGAGACCAGAGAGGCTAAGACCGCATTGACTCAGTGCGGTATTCAGCCTCTCTGGTGTCAAGTCTGATTTTGGAAAAAAAAAAAAAAAAATCCAAAATCAGACAGAGTGTTGACACCAGAGAGGCTAAGACCGCATTGACTCAGAGCGGTACTCAGCCTCTCTGGTGTCAAGTCTGATTTTGGAAAAAAAAAAAAAAAATCCAAAATCAGACAGAGTGTTGAGACCACAGAGGCTAAGACCGCATTGACTCAGTGCGGTATTCAGCCTCTCTGGTGTCAAGTCTGATTTTGGAAAAAAAAAAAAAAAATCCAAAATCAGACAGAGTGTTGAGACCAGAGAGGCTAAGACCGCATTGACTCAGTGCAGTATTCAGCCTCTCTGGTGTCAAGTCTGATTTTGGAAAAAAAAAAAAAAAATCCAAAATCAGACAGAGTGTTGAGACCAGAGAGGCTAAGACCGCATTGACTCAGTGCAGTATTCAGCCTCTCTGGTGTCAAGTCTGATTTTGGAAAAAAAAAAAAAAAAATCCAAAATCAGACAGAGTGTTGAGACCAGAGAGGCTAAGACCGCATTGACTCAGTGCGGTATTCAGCCTCTCTGGTGTCAAGTCTGATTTTGGAAAAAAAAAAAAAAAAAAATCCAAAATCAGACAGAGTGTTGAGACCAGAGAGGCTAAGACCGCATTGACTCAGTGCGGTATTCAGCCTCTCTGGTGTCAAGTCTGATTTTGGAAAAAAAAAAAAAAAAATCCAAAATCAGACAGAGTGTTGACACCAGAGAGGCTAAGACCGCATTGACTCAGTGCGGTATTCAGCCTCTCTGGTGTCAAGTCTGATTTTGGAAAAAAAAAAAAAAATCCAAAATCAGACAGAGTGTTGACACCAGAGAGGCTAAGACCGCATTGACTCAGTGCGGTATTCAGCCTCTCTGGTGTCAAGTCTGATTTTGGAAAAAAAGAAAAAAAAATCCAAAATCAGACAGAGTGTTGACACCAGAGAGGCTAAGACCGCATTGACTCAGAGCGGTACTCAGCCTCTCTGGTGTCAAGTCTGATTTTGGAAAAAAAAAAAAAAATCCAAAATCAGACAGAGTGTTGAGACCACAGAGGCTAAGACCGCATTGACTCAGTGCGGTATTCAGCCTCTCTGGTGTCAAGTCTGATTTTGTAAAAAAAAAAAAAAAATCCAAAATCAGACAGAGTGTTGAGACCAGAGAGGCTAAGACCGCATTGACTCAGTGCAGTATTCAGCCTCTCTGGTGTCAAGTCTGATTTTGGAAAAAAAAAAAAAAAATCCAAAATCAGACAGAGTGTTGACACCAGAGAGGCTAAGACCGCATTGACTCAGTGCGGTATTCAGCCTCTCTGGTGTCAAGTCTGATTTTGAAAAAAAAAAAAAAAAAAACCAAAATCAGACAGAGTGTTGACACCAGAGAGGCTAAGACCGCATTGACTCAGTGCGGTATTCAGCCTCTCTGGTGTCAAGTCTGATTTTGGAAAAAAAAAAAAAAAAATCCAAAATCAGACAGAGTGTTGAGACCAGAGAGGCTAAGACCGCATTGACTCAGTGCGGTATTCAGCCTCTCTGGTGTCAAGTCTGATTTTGGAAAAAAAAAAAAAAAAATCCAAAATCAGACAGAGTGTTGACACCAGAGAGGCTAAGACCGCATTGACTCAGTGCGGTATTCAGCCTCTCTGGTGTCAAGTCTGATTTTGGAAAAAAAAAAAAAAAATCCAAAATCAGACAGAGTGTTGAGACCAGAGAGGCTAAGACCGCATTGACTCAGTGCGGTATTCAGCCTCTCTGGTGTCAAGTCTGATTTTGGAAAAAAATAAATAAATCCAAAATCAGACAGAGTGTTGACACCAGAGAGGCTAAGACCGCATTGACTCAGTGCGGTATTCAGCCTCTCTGGTGTCAAGTCTGATTTTGGAAAAAAAAAAAAAAAATCCAAAATCAGACAGAGTGTTGACACCAGAGAGGCTAAGACCGCATTGACTCAGAGCGGTACTCAGCCTCTCTGGTGTCAAGTCTGATTTTGGAAAAAAAAAAAAAAAATCCAAAATCAGACAGAGTGTTGAGACCACAGAGGCTAAGACCGCATTGACTCAGTGCAGTATTCAGCCTCTCTGGTGTCAAGTCTGATTTTGGAAAAAAAAAAAAAAAAAATCCAAAATCAGACAGAGTGTTGACACCAGAGAGGCTAAGACCGCATTGACTCAGTGCGGTATTCAGCCTCTCTGGTGTCAAGTCTGATTTTGAAAAAAAAAAAAAAAAAAATCCAAAATCAGACAGAGTGTTGAGACCAGAGAGGCTAAGACCGCATTGACTCAGTGCGGTATTCAGCCTCTCTGGTGTCAAGTCTGATTTTGGAAAAAAAAAAAAAAAAATCCAAAATCAGACAGAGTGTTTTGAGACCAGAGAGGCTAAGACCGCATTGACTCAGTGCGGTATTCAGCCTCTCTGGTGTCAAGTCTGATTTTGGAAAAAAAAAAAAAAAAATCCAAAATCAGACAGAGTGTTGACACCAGAGAGGCTAAGACCGCATTGACTCAGAGCGGTACTCAGCCTCTCTGGTGTCAAGTCTGATTTTGGAAAAAAAAAAAAAAATCCAAAATCAGACAGAGTGTTGAGACCACAGAGGCTAAGACTGCATTGACTCAGTGCGGTATTCAGCCTCTCTGGTGTCAAGTCTGATTTTGGAAAAAAAAAAAAAAAATCCAAAATCAGACAGAGTGTTGAGACCAGAGAGGCTAAGACCGCATTGACTCAGTGCAGTATTCAGCCTCTCTGGTGTCAAGTCTGATTTTGGAAAAAAAAAAAAAAAATCCAAAATCAGACAGAGTGTTGAGACCAGAGAGGCTAAGACCGCATTGACTCAGTGCAGTATTCAGCCTCTCTGGTGTCAAGTCTGATTTTGGAAAAAAAAAAAAAAAAATCCAAAATCAGACAGAGTGTTGAGACCAGAGAGGCTAAGACCGCATTGACTCAGTGCGGTATTCAGCCTCTCTGGTGTCAAGTCTGATTTTGGAAAAAAAAAAAAAAAAAATCCAAAATCAGACAGAGTGTTGAGACCAGAGAGGCTAAGACCGCATTGACTCAGTGCGGTATTCAGCCTCTCTGGTGTCAAGTCTGATTTTGGAAAAAAAAAAAAAAAATCCAAAATCAGACAGAGTGTTGACACCAGAGAGGCTAAGACCGCATTGACTCAGTGCGGTATTCAGCCTCTCTGGTGTCAAGTCTGATTTTGGAAAAAAAAAAAAAAATCCAAAATCAGACAGAGTGTTGACACCAGAGAGGCTAAGACCGCATTGACTCAGTGCGGTATTCAGCCTCTCTGGTGTCAAGTCTGATTTTGGAAAAAAAGAAAAAAAAATCCAAAATCAGACAGAGTGTTGACACCAGAGAGGCTAAGACCGCATTGACTCAGAGCGGTACTCAGCCTCTCTGGTGTCAAGTCTGATTTTGGAAAAAAAAAAAAAAATCCAAAATCAGACAGAGTGCTGAGACCACAGAGGCTAAGACCGCATTGACTCAGTGCGGTATTCAGCCTCTCTGGTGTCAAGTCTGATTTTGTAAAAAAAAAAAAAAAATCCAAAATCAGACAGAGTGTTGAGACCAGAGAGGCTAAGACCGCATTGACTCAGTGCAGTATTCAGCCTCTCTGGTGTCAAGTCTGATTTTGGAAAAAAAAAAAAAAAAATCCAAAATCAGACAGAGTGTTGACACCAGAGAGGCTAAGACCGCATTGACTCAGTGCGGTATTCAGCCTCTCTGGTGTCAAGTCTGATTTTGGAAAAAAAAAAAAAAAATCCAAAATCAGACAGAGTGTTGACACCAGAGAGGCTAAGACCGCATTGACTCAGTGCGGTATTCAGCCTCTCTGGTGTCAAGTCTGATTTTGGAAAAAAAAAAAAAAAAATCCAAAATCAGACAGAGTGTTGAGACCAGAGAGGCTAAGACCGCATTGACTCAGTGCGGTATTCAGCCTCTCTGGTGTCAAGTCTGATTTTGGAAAAAAAAAAAAAAAAATCCAAAATCAGACAGAGTGTTGACACCAGAGAGGCTAAGACCGCATTGACTCAGTGCGGTATTCAGCCTCTCTGGTGTCAAGTCTGATTTTGGAAAAAAAAAAAAAAATCCAAAATCAGACAGAGTGTTGACACCAGAGAGGCTAAGACCGCATTGACTCAGAGCGGTACTCAGCCTCTCTGGTGTCAAGTCTGATTTTGGAAAAAAAAAAAAAAAATCCAAAATCAGACAGAGTGTTGAGACCAGAGAGGCTAAGACCGCATTGACTCAGTGCAGTATTCAGCCTCTCTGGTGTCAAGTCTGATTTTGGAAAAAAAAAAAGAAAATCCCAAATCAGACAGTGTTTACACCAGAGAGGCTAAGACCGCATTGACTCAGTGCGGTATTCAGCCTCTCTGGTGTCAAGTCTGATTTTGGAAAAAAAAAAAAAAAATCCAAAATCAGACAGAGTGTTGAGACCAGAGAGGCTAAGACCGCATTGACTCAGTGCGGCATTCAGCCTCTCTGGTGTCAAGTCTGATTTTGGAAAAAAAAAAAAAAAATCCAAAATCAGACAGAGTGTTGAGACCAGAGAGGCTAAGACCGCATTGACTCAGTGCGGTATTCAGCCTCTCTGTTGTCAAGTCTGATTTTGGAAAAAAAAAAAAAAAAAAAAAAAATCAGACAGAGTGTTGACACCAGAGAGGCTAAGACCGCATTGACTCAGTGCAGTATTCAGCCTCTCTGGTGTCAAGTCTGATTTTGGAAAAAAAAAAAAAAAAATCCAAAATCAGACAGAGTGTTGAGACCAGAGAGGCTAAGACTGCATTGACTCAGTGCGGTATTCAGCCTCTCTGGTGTCAAGTCTGATTTTGGAAAAAAAAAAAAAAAAAATCCAAAATCAGACAGAGTGTTGAGACCAGAGAGGCTAAGACCGCATTGACTCAGTGCGGTATTCAGCCTCTCTGGTGTCAAGTCTGATTTTGGAAAAAAAAAAAAAAAAATCCAAAATCAGACAGAGTGTTGACACCAGAGAGGCTAAGACCGCATTGACTCAGTGCGGTATTCAGCCTCTCTGGTGTCAAGTCTGATTTAAAAAAAAAAAAAAAAAAAAAAATCAGACAGAGTGTTGACACCAGAGAGGCTAAGACCGCATTGACTCAGTGCGGTATTCAGCCTCTCTGGTGTCAAGTCTGATTTTGGAAAAAAAAAAAAAAAAATCCAAAATCAGACAGAGTGTTGAGACCAGAGAGGCTAAGACCGCATTGACTCAGTGCGGTATTCAGCCTCTCTGGTGTCAAGTCTGATTAAAAAAAAAAAAAAAAATCCAAAATCAGACAGAGTGTTGACACCAGAGAGGCTAAGACCGCATTGACTCAGTGCGGTATTCAGCCTCTCTGGTGTCAAGTCTGATTTTGGAAAAAAAAAAAAAAAATCCAAAATCAGACAGAGTGTTGACACCAGAGAGGCTAAGACCGCATTGACTCAGTGCGGTATTCAGCCTCTCTGGTGTCAAGTCTGATTTTGGAAAAAAAAAAAAAAAAATCCAAAATCAGACAGAGTGTTGAGACCAGAGAGGCTAAGACCGCATTGACTCAGTGCGGTATTCAGCCTCTCTGGTGTCAAGTCTGATTTTGGAAAAAAAAAAAAAAAAATCCAAAATCAGACAGAGTGTTGACACCAGAGAGGCTAAGACCGCATTGACTCAGTGCGGTATTCAGCCTCTCTGGTGTCAAGTCTGATTTTGGAAAAAAAAAAAAAAAATCCAAAATCAGACAGAGTGTTGACACCAGAGAGGCTAAGACCGCATTGACTCAGAGCGGTACTCAGCCTCTCTGGTGTCAAGTCTGATTTTGGAAAAAAAAAAAAAAAATCCAAAATCAGACAGAGTGTTGAGACCAGAGAGGCTAAGACCGCATTGACTCAGTGCAGTATTCAGCCTCTCTGGTGTCAAGTCTGATTTTGGAAAAAAAAAAAAAAAATCCAAAATCAGACAGAGTGTTGACACCAGAGAGGCTAAGACCGCATTGACTCAGTGCGGTATTCAGCCTCTCTGGTGTCAAGTCTGATTTTGGAAAAAAAAAAAAAAATCCAAAATCAGACAGAGTGTTGACACCAGAGAGGCTAAGACCGCATTGACTCAGAGCGGTACTCAGCCTCTCTGGTGTCAAGTCTGATTTTGGAAAAAAAAAAAAAAAATCCAAAATCAGACAGAGTGTTGAGACCAGAGAGGCTAAGACCGCATTGACTCAGTGCAGTATTCAGCCTCTCTGGTGTCAAGTCTGATTTTGGAAAAAAAAAAAAAAAATCCAAAATCAGACAGTGTTTACACCAGAGAGGCTAAGACCGCATTGACTCAGTGCGGTATTCAGCCTCTCTGGTGTCAAGTCTGATTTTGGAAAAAAAAAAAAAAAAATCCAAAATCAGACAGAGTGTTGAGACCAGAGAGGCTAAGACCGCATTGACTCAGTGCGGTATTCAGCCTCTCTGGTGTCAAGTCTGATTTTGGAAAAAAAAAAAAAAAATCCAAAATCAGACAGAGTGTTGAGACCAGAGAGGCTAAGACCGCATTGACTCAGTGCGGTATTCAGCCTCTCTGTTGTCAAGTCTGATTTTGGAAAAAAAAAAAAAAAATCCAAAATCAGACAGTGTTTACACCAGAGAGGCTAAGACTGCATTGACTCAGTGCGGTATTCAGCCTCTCTGGTGTCAAGTCTGATTTTGGAAAAAAAAAAAAAAAAATCCAAAATCAGACAGAGTGTTGAGACCAGAGAGGCTAAGACTGCATTGACTCAGTGCGGTATTCAGCCTCTCTGGTGTCAAGTCTGATTTTGGAAAAAAAAAAAAAAAAAATCCAAAATCAGACAGAGTGTTGAGACCAGAGAGGCTAAGACCGCATTGACTCAGTGCGGTATTCAGCCTCTCTGGTGTCAAGTCTGATTTTGGAAAAAAAAAAAAAAAAATCCAAAATCAGACAGAGTGTTGACACCAGAGAGGCTAAGACCGCATTGACTCAGTGCGGTATTCAGCCTCTCTGGTGTCAAGTCTGATTTAAAAAAAAAAAAAAAAAAAAAAATCAGACAGAGTGTTGACACCAGAGAGGCTAAGACCGCATTGACTCAGTGCGGTATTCAGCCTCTCTGGTGTCAAGTCTGATTTTGGAAAAAAAAAAAAAAAATCCAAAATCAGACAGAGTGTTGACACCAGAGAGGCTAAGACCGCATTGACTCAGTGCGGTATTCAGCCTCTCTGGTGTCAAGTCTGATTTTGGAAAAAAAAAAAAAAAAATCCAAAATCAGACAGAGTGTTGAGACCAGAGAGGCTAAGACCGCATTGACTCAGTGCGGTATTCAGCCTCTCTGGTGTCAAGTCTGATTTAAAAAAAAAAAAAAAATCCAAAATCAGACAGAGTGTTGACACCAGAGAGGCTAAGACCGCATTGACTCAGTGCGGTATTCAGCCTCTCTGGTGTCAAGTCTGATTTTGGAAAAAAAAAAAAAAAAATCCAAAATCAGACAGAGTGTTGACACCAGAGAGGCTAAGACCGCATTGACTCAGTGCGGTATTCAGCCTCTCTGGTGTCAAGTCTGATTTTGGAAAAAAAAAAAAAAAAATCCAAAATCAGACAGAGTGTTGAGACCAGAGAGGCTAAGACCGCATTGACTCAGTGCGGTATTCAGCCTCTCTGGTGTCAAGTCTGATTTTGGAAAAAAAAAAAAAAAAATCCAAAATCAGACAGAGTGTTGACACCAGAGAGGCTAAGACCGCATTGACTCAGTGCGGTATTCAGCCTCTCTGGTGTCAAGTCTGATTTTGGAAAAAAAAAAAAAAATCCAAAATCAGACAGAGTGTTGACACCAGAGAGGCTAAGACCGCATTGACTCAGAGCGGTACTCAGCCTCTCTGGTGTCAAGTCTGATTTTGGAAAAAAAAAAAAAAAATCCAAAATCAGACAGAGTGTTGAGACCAGAGAGGCTAAGACCGCATTGACTCAGTGCAGTATTCAGCCTCTCTGGTGTCAAGTCTGATTTTGGAAAAAAAAAAAAAAAATCCAAAATCAGACAGTGTTTACACCAGAGAGGCTAAGACCGCATTGACTCAGTGCGGTATTCAGCCTCTCTGGTGTCAAGTCTGATTTTGGAAAAAAAAAAAAAAAAAAAAAAAATCAGACAGAGTGTTGACACCAGAGAGGCTAAGACCGCATTGACTCAGTGCGGTATTCAGCCTCTCTGGTGTCAAGTCTGATTTTGGAAAAAAAAAAAAAAAAATCCAAAATCAGACAGAGTGTTGAGACCAGAGAGGCTAAGACTGCATTGACTCAGTGCGGTATTCAGCCTCTCTGGTGTCAAGTCTGATTTTGGAAAAAAAAAAAAAAAAAATCCAAAATCAGACAGAGTGTTGAGACCAGAGAGGCTAAGACCGCATTGACTCAGTGCGGTATTCAGCCTCTCTGGTGTCAAGTCTGATTTTGGAAAAAAAAAAAAAAAAATCCAAAATCAGACAGAGTGTTGACACCAGAGAGGCTAAGACCGCATTGACTCAGTGCGGTATTCAGCCTCTCTGGTGTCAAGTCTGATTTTGGAAAAAAAAAAAAAAATCCAAAATCAGACAGAGTGTTGACACCAGAGAGGCTAAGACCGCATTGACTCAGAGCGGTACTCAGCCTCTCTGGTGTCAAGTCTGATTTTGGAAAAAAAAAAAAAAAATCCAAAATCAGACAGAGTGTTGAGACCAGAGAGGCTAAGACCGCATTGACTCAGTGCAGTATTCAGCCTCTCTGGTGTCAAGTCTGATTTTGGAAAAAAAAAAAAAAAATCCAAAATCAGACAGTGTTTACACCAGAGAGGCTAAGACCGCATTGACTCAGTGCGGTATTCAGCCTCTCTGGTGTCAAGTCTGATTTTGGAAAAAAAAAAAAAAAAAATCCAAAATCAGACAGAGTGTTGAGACCAGAGAGGCTAAGACCGCATTGACTCAGTGCGGTATTCAGCCTCTCTGGTGTCAAGTCTGATTTTGGAAAAAAAAAAAAAAAAATCCAAAATCAGACAGAGTGTTGAGACCAGAGAGGCTAAGACCGCATTGACTCAGTGCGGTATTCAGCCTCTCTGGTGTCAAGTCTGATTTTGGAAAAAAAAAAAAAAAAAAAAAAAATCAGACAGAGTGTTGACACCAGAGAGGCTAAGACCGCATTGACTCAGTGCGGTATTCAGCCTCTCTGGTGTCAAGTCTGATTTTGAAAAAAAAAAAAAAAAATCCAAAATCAGACAGAGTGTTGAGACCAGAGAGGCTAAGACTGCATTGACTCAGTGCGGTATTCAGCCTCTCTGGTGTCAAGTCTGATTTTGGAAAAAAAAAAAAAAAAAATCCAAAATCAGACAGAGTGTTGAGACCAGAGAGGCTAAGACCGCATTGACTCAGTGCGGTATTCAGCCTCTCTGGTGTCAAGTCTGATTTTGGAAAAAAAAAAAAAAAAATCCAAAATCAGACAGAGTGTTGACACCGGAGAGGCTAAGACCGCATTGACTCAGTGCGGTATTCAGCCTCTCTGGTGTCAAGTCTGATTAAAAAAAAAAAAAAAAATCCAAAATCAGACAGAGTGTTGACACCAGAGAGGCTAAGACCGCATTGACTCAGTGCGGTATTCAGCCTCTCTGGTGTCAAGTCTGATTTTGGAAAAAAAAAAAAAAAATCCAAAATCAGACAGAGTGTTGACACCAGAGAGGCTAAGACCGCATTGACTCAGAGCGGTACTCAGCCTCTCTGGTGTCAAGTCTGATTTTGGAAAAAAAAAAAAAAAATCCAAAATCAGACAGAGTGTTGAGACCAGAGAGGCTAAGACCGCATTGACTCAGTGCAGTATTCAGCCTCTCTGGTGTCAAGTCTGATTTTGGAAAAAAAAAAAAAAAAATCCAAAATCAGACAGAGTGTTGACACCAGAGAGGCTAAGACCGCATTGACTCAGTGCGGTATTCAGCCTCTCTGGTGTCAAGTCTGATTTTGGAAAAAAAAAAAAAAAAATCCAAAATCAGACAGAGTGTTGACACCAGAGAGGCTAAGACCGCATTGACTCAGTGCGGTATTCAGCCTCTCTGGTGTCAAGTCTGATTTTGGAAAAAAAAAAAAAAAATCCAAAATCAGACAGAGTGTTGACCCCAGAGAGGCTAAGACCGCATTGACTCAGAGCGGTACTCAGCCTCTCTGGTGTCAAGTCTGATTTTGGAAAAAAAAAAAAAAAATCCAAAATCAGACAGAGTGTTGAGACCAGAGAGGCTAAGACCGCATTGACTCAGTGCAGTATTCAGCCTCTCTGGTGTCAAGTCTGATTTTGGAAAAAAAAAAAAAAAAATCCAAAATCAGACAGAGTGTTGACACCAGAGAGGCTAAGACCGCATTGACTCAGTGCGGTATTCAGCCTCTCTGGTGTCAAGTCTGATTTTGGAAAAAAAAAAAAAAAATCCAAAATCAGACAGAGTGTTGACACCAGAGAGGCTAAGACCGCATTGACTCAGTGCGGTATTCAGCCTCTCTGGTGTCAAGTCTGATTTAAAAAAAAAAAAAAAATCCAAAATCAGACAGAGTGTTGACACCAGAGAGGCTAAGACCGCATTGACTCAGTGCGGTATTCAGCCTCTCTGGTGTCAAGTCTGATTTTGGAAAAAAAAAAAAAAAATCCAAAATCAGACAGAGTGTTGACACCAGAGAGGCTAAGACCGCATTGACTCAGAGCGGTACTCAGCCTCTCTGGTGTCAAGTCTGATTTTGGAAAAAAAAAAAAAAAATCCAAAATCAGACAGAGTGTTGAGACCAGAGAGGCTAAGACCGCATTGACTCAGTGCAGTATTCAGCCTCTCTGGTGTCAAGTCTGATTTTGGAAAAAAAAAAAAAAAATCCAAAATCAGACAGAGTGTTGACACCAGAGAGGCTAAGACCGCATTGACTCAGTGCGGTATTCAGCCTCTCTGGTGTCAAGTCTGATTTTGGAAAAAAAAAAAAAAAATCCAAAATCAGACAGAGTGTTGACACCAGAGAGGCTAAGACCGCATTGACTCAGTGCGGTATTCAGCCTCTCTGGTGTCAAGTCTGATTTTGGAAAAAAAAAAAAAAAATCCAAAATCAGACAGAGTGTTGACACCAGAGAGGCTAAGACCGCATTGACTCAGAGCGGTACTCAGCCTCTCTGGTGTCAAGTCTGATTTTGGAAAAAAAAAAAAAAAATCCAAAATCAGACAGAGTGTTGAGACCAGAGAGGCTAAGACCGCATTGACTCAGTGCAGTATTCAGCCTCTCTGGTGTCAAGTCTGATTTTGGAAAAAAAAAAAAAAAAATCCAAAATCAGACAGAGTGTTGACACCAGAGAGGCTAAGACCGCATTGACTCAGTGCGGTATTCAGCCTCTCTGGTGTCAAGTCTGATTTTGGAAAAAAAAAAAAAAAAATCCAAAATCAGACAGAGTGTTGACACCAGAGAGGCTAAGACCGCATTGACTCAGTGCGGTATTCAGCCTCTCTGGTGTCAAGTCTGATTTTGGAAAAAAAAAAAAAAATCCAAAATCAGACAGAGTGTTGACCCCAGAGAGGCTAAGACCGCATTGACTCAGAGCGGTACTCAGCCTCTCTGGTGTCAAGTCTGATTTTGGAAAAAAAAAAAAAAAATCCAAAATCAGACAGAGTGTTGAGACCAGAGAGGCTAAGACCGCATTGACTCAGTGCAGTATTCAGCCTCTCTGGTGTCAAGTCTGATTTTGGAAAAAAAAAAAAAAAAATCCAAAATCAGACAGAGTGTTGACACCAGAGAGGCTAAGACCGCATTGACTCAGTGCGGTATTCAGCCTCTCTGGTGTCAAGTCTGATTTTGGAAAAAAAAAAAAAAAATCCAAAATCAGACAGAGTGTTGACACCAGAGAGGCTAAGACCGCATTGACTCAGTGCGGTATTCAGCCTCTCTGGTGTCAAGTCTGATTTAAAAAAAAAAAAAAAATCCAAAATCAGACAGAGTGTTGACACCAGAGAGGCTAAGACCGCATTGACTCAGTGCGGTATTCAGCCTCTCTGGTGTCAAGTCTGATTTTGGAAAAAAAAAAAAAAAATCCAAAATCAGACAGAGTGTTGACACCAGAGAGGCTAAGACCGCATTGACTCAGAGCGGTACTCAGCCTCTCTGGTGTCAAGTCTGATTTTGGAAAAAAAAAAAAAAAATCCAAAATCAGACAGAGTGTTGAGACCAGAGAGGCTAAGACCGCATTGACTCAGTGCAGTATTCAGCCTCTCTGGTGTCAAGTCTGATTTTGGAAAAAAAAAAAAAAAATCCAAAATCAGACAGAGTGTTGACACCAGAGAGGCTAAGACCGCATTGACTCAGTGCGGTATTCAGCCTCTCTGGTGTCAAGTCTGATTTTGGAAAAAAAAAAAAAAAATCCAAAATCAGACAGAGTGTTGACACCAGAGAGGCTAAGACCGCATTGACTCAGAGCGGTACTCAGCCTCTCTGGTGTCAAGTCTGATTTTGGAAAAAAAAAAAAAAAATCCAAAATCAGACAGAGTGTTGAGACCAGAGAGGCTAAGACCGCATTGACTCAGTGCAGTATTCAGCCTCTCTGGTGTCAAGTCTGATTTTGGAAAAAAAAAAAAAAAATCCAAAATCAGACAGTGTTTACACCAGAGAGGCTAAGACCGCATTGACTCAGTGCGGTATTCAGCCTCTCTGGTGTCAAGTCTGATTTTGGAAAAAAAAAAAAAAAAATCCAAAATCAGACAGAGTGTTGAGACCAGAGAGGCTAAGACCGCATTGACTCAGTGCGGTATTCAGCCTCTCTGGTGTCAAGTCTGATTTTGGAAAAAAAAAAAAAAAATCCAAAATCAGACAGAGTGTTGAGACCAGAGAGGCTAAGACCGCATTGACTCAGTGCGGTATTCAGCCTCTCTGTTGTCAAGTCTGATTTTGGAAAAAAAAAAAAAAAAATCCAAAATCAGACAGTGTTTACACCAGAGAGGCTAAGACTGCATTGACTCAGTGCGGTATTCAGCCTCTCTGGTGTCAAGTCTGATTTTGGAAAAAAAAAAAAAAAAATCCAAAATCAGACAGAGTGTTGAGACCAGAGAGGCTAAGACTGCATTGACTCAGTGCGGTATTCAGCCTCTCTGGTGTCAAGTCTGATTTTGGAAAAAAAAAAAAAAAAAAATCCAAAATCAGACAGAGTGTTGAGACCAGAGAGGCTAAGACCGCATTGACTCAGTGCGGTATTCAGCCTCTCTGGTGTCAAGTCTGATTTTGGAAAAAAAAAAAAAAAAATCCAAAATCAGACAGAGTGTTGACACCAGAGAGGCTAAGACCGCATTGACTCAGTGCGGTATTCAGCCTCTCTGGTGTCAAGTCTGATTAAAAAAAAAAAAAAAAAAAAAAAATCAGACAGAGTGTTGACACCAGAGAGGCTAAGACCGCATTGACTCAGTGCGGTATTCAGCCTCTCTGGTGTCAAGTCTGATTTTGGAAAAAAAAAAAAAAAATCCAAAATCAGACAGAGTGTTGACACCAGAGAGGCTAAGACCGCATTGACTCAGTGCGGTATTCAGCCTCTCTGGTGTCAAGTCTGATTTTGGAAAAAAAAAAAAAAAAATCCAAAATCAGACAGAGTGTTGAGACCAGAGAGGCTAAGACCGCATTGACTCAGTGCGGTATTCAGCCTCTCTGGTGTCAAGTCTGATTTAAAAAAAAAAAAAAAATCCAAAATCAGACAGAGTGTTGACACCAGAGAGGCTAAGACCGCATTGACTCAGTGCGGTATTCAGCCTCTCTGGTGTCAAGTCTGATTTTGGAAAAAAAAAAAAAAAAATCCAAAATCAGACAGAGTGTTGACACCAGAGAGGCTAAGACCGCATTGACTCAGTGCGGTATTCAGCCTCTCTGGTGTCAAGTCTGATTTTGGAAAAAAAAAAAAAAAAATCCAAAATCAGACAGAGTGTTGAGACCAGAGAGGCTAAGACCGCATTGACTCAGTGCGGTATTCAGCCTCTCTGGTGTCAAGTCTGATTTTGGAAAAAAAAAAAAAAAAATCCAAAATCAGACAGAGTGTTGACACCAGAGAGGCTAAGACCGCATTGACTCAGTGCGGTATTCAGCCTCTCTGGTGTCAAGTCTGATTTTGGAAAAAAAAAAAAAAATCCAAAATCAGACAGAGTGTTGACACCAGAGAGGCTAAGACCGCATTGACTCAGAGCAGTACTCAGCCTCTCTGGTGTCAAGTCTGATTTTGGAAAAAAAAAAAAAAAAATCCAAAATCAGACAGAGTGTTGAGACCAGAGAGGCTAAGACCGCATTGACTCAGTGCAGTATTCAGCCTCTCTGGTGTCAAGTCTGATTTTGGAAAAAAAAAAAAAAAAATCCAAAATCAGACAGTGTTTACACCAGAGAGGCTAAGACCGCATTGACTCAGTGCGGTATTCAGCCTCTCTGGTGTCAAGTCTGATTTTGGAAAAAAAAAAAAAAAAAAAAAAAATCAGACAGAGTGTTGACACCAGAGAGGCTAAGACCGCATTGACTCAGTGCGGTATTCAGCCTCTCTGGTGTCAAGTCTGATTTTGGAAAAAAAAAAAAAAAAATCCAAAATCAGACAGAGTGTTGAGACCAGAGAGGCTAAGACTGCATTGACTCAGTGCGGTATTCAGCCTCTCTGGTGTCAAGTCTGATTTTGGAAAAAAAAAAAAAAAAAATCCAAAATCAGACAGAGTGTTGAGACCAGAGAGGCTAAGACCGCATTGACTCAGTGCGGTATTCAGCCTCTCTGGTGTCAAGTCTGATTTTGGAAAAAAAAAAAAAAAAAATCCAAAATCAGACAGAGTGTTGACACCAGAGAGGCTAAGACCGCATTGACTCAGTGCGGTATTCAGCCTCTCTGGTGTCAAGTCTGATTTAAAAAAAAAAAAAAAATCCAAAATCAGACAGAGTGTTGACACCAGAGAGGCTAAGACCGCATTGACTCAGTGCGGTATTCAGCCTCTCTGGTGTCAAGTCTGATTTTGGAAAAAAAAAAAAAAAATCCAAAATCAGACAGAGTGTTGACACCAGAGAGGCTAAGACCGCATTGACTCAGTGCGGTATTCAGCCTCTCTGGTGTCAAGTCTGATTTTGGAAAAAAAAAAAAAAAAATCCAAAATCAGACAGAGTGTTGAGACCAGAGAGGCTAAGACCGCATTGACTCAGTGCGGTATTCAGCCTCTCTGGTGTCAAGTCTGATTTAAAAAAAAAAAAAAAATCCAAAATCAGACAGAGTGTTGACACCAGAGAGGCTAAGACCGCATTGACTCAGTGCGGTATTCAGCCTCTCTGGTGTCAAGTCTGATTTTGGAAAAAAAAAAAAAAAATCCAAAATCAGACAGAGTGTTGACACCAGAGAGGCTAAGACCGCATTGACTCAGTGCGGTATTCAGCCTCTCTGGTGTCAAGTCTGATTTTGGTAAAAAAAAAAAAAAAATCCAAAATCAGACAGAGTGTTGAGACCAGAGAGGCTAAGACCGCATTGACTCAGTGCGGTATTCAGCCTCTCTGGTGTCAAGTCTGATTTTGGAAAAAAAAAAAAAAAAAATCCAAAATCAGACAGAGTGTTGACACCAGAGAGGCTAAGACCGCATTGACTCAGTGCGGTATTCAGCCTCTCTGGTGTCAAGTCTGATTTTGGAAAAAAAAAAAAAAAATCCAAAATCAGACAGAGTGTTGACACCAGAGAGGCTAAGACCGCATTGACTCAGAGCGGTACTCAGCCTCTCTGGTGTCAAGTCTGATTTTGGAAAAAAAAAAAAAAAATCCAAAATCAGACAGAGTGTTGAGACCAGAGAGGCTAAGACCGCATTGACTCAGTGCAGTATTCAGCCTCTCTGGTGTCAAGTCTGATTTTTGAAAAAAAAAAAAAAAATCCAAAATCAGACAGTGTTTACACCAGAGAGGCTAAGACCGCATTGACTCAGTGCGGTATTCAGCCTCTCTGGTGTCAAGTCTGATTTTGGAAAAAAAAAAAAAAAAATCCAAAATCAGACAGAGTGTTGAGACCAGAGAGGCTAAGACCGCATTGACTCAGTGCGGTATTCAGCCTCTCTGGTGTCAAGTCTGATTTTGGAAAAAAAAAAAAAAAAATCCAAAATCAGACAGAGTGTTGAGACCAGAGAGGCTAAGACCGCATTGACTCAGTGCGGTATTCAGCCTCTCTGGTGTCAAGTCTGATTTTGGAAAAAAAAAAAAAAAAAAAAAAAATCAGACAGAGTGTTGACACCAGAGAGGCTAAGACCGCATTGACTCAGTGCGGTATTCAGCCTCTCTGGTGTCAAGTCTGATTTTGAAAAAAAAAAAAAAAAATCCAAAATCAGACAGAGTGTTGAGACCAGAGAGGCTAAGACTGCATTGACTCAGTGCGGTATTCAGCCTCTCTGGTGTCAAGTCTGATTTTGGAAAAAAAAAAAAAAAAAATCCAAAATCAGACAGAGTGTTGAGACCAGAGAGGCTAAGACCGCATTGACTCAGTGCGGTATTCAGCCTCTCTGGTGTCAAGTCTGATTTTGGAAAAAAAAAAAAAAAAATCCAAAATCAGACAGAGTGTTGACACCAGAGAGGCTAAGACCGCATTGACTCAGTGCGGTATTCAGCCTCTCTGGTGTCAAGTCTGATTAAAAAAAAAAAAAAAAATCCAAAATCAGACAGAGTGTTGACACCAGAGAGGCTAAGACCGCATTGACTCAGTGCGGTATTCAGCCTCTCTGGTGTCAAGTCTGATTTTGGAAAAAAAAAAAAAAATCCAAAATCAGACAGAGTGTTGACACCAGAGAGGCTAAGACCGCATTGACTCAGAGCGGTACTCAGCCTCTCTGGTGTCAAGTCTGATTTTGGAAAAAAAAAAAAAAAAATCCAAAATCAGACAGAGTGTTGAGACCAGAGAGGCTAAGACCGCATTGACTCAGTGCAGTATTCAGCCTCTCTGGTGTCAAGTCTGATTTTGGAAAAAAAAAAAAAAAAATCCAAAATCAGACAGAGTGTTGACACCAGAGAGGCTAAGACCGCATTGACTCAGTGCGGTATTCAGCCTCTCTGGTGTCAAGTCTGATTTTGGAAAAAAAAAAAAAAAAATCCAAAATCAGACAGAGTGTTGACACCAGAGAGGCTAAGACCGCATTGACTCAGTGCGGTATTCAGCCTCTCTGGTGTCAAGTCTGATTTTGGAAAAAAAAAAAAAAATCCAAAATCAGACAGAGTGTTGACCCCAGAGAGGCTAAGACCGCATTGACTCAGAGCGGTACTCAGCCTCTCTGGTGTCAAGTCTGATTTTGGAAAAAAAAAAAAAAAATCCAAAATCAGACAGAGTGTTGAGACCAGAGAGGCTAAGACCGCATTGACTCAGTGCAGTATTCAGCCTCTCTGGTGTCAAGTCTGATTTTGGAAAAAAAAAAAAAAAAATCCAAAATCAGACAGAGTGTTGACACCAGAGAGGCTAAGACCGCATTGACTCAGTGCGGTATTCAGCCTCTCTGGTGTCAAGTCTGATTTTGGAAAAAAAAAAAAAAAATCCAAAATCAGACAGAGTGTTGACACCAGAGAGGCTAAGACCGCATTGACTCAGTGCGGTATTCAGCCTCTCTGGTGTCAAGTCTGATTTTGGAAAAAAAAAAAAAAAAATCCAAAATCAGACAGAGTGTTGAGACCAGAGAGGCTAAGACCGCATTGACTCAGTGCGGTATTCAGCCTCTCTGGTGTCAAGTCTGATTTTGGAAAAAAAAAAAAAAAATCCAAAATCAGACAGAGTGTTGAGACCAGAGAGGCTAAGACCGCATTGACTCAGTGCGGTATTCAGCCTCTCTGGTGTCAAGTCTGATTTTGGAAAAAAAAAAAAAAAAAAAAAAAATCAGACAGAGTGTTGACACCAGAGAGGCTAAGACCGCATTGACTCAGTGCGGTATTCAGCCTCTCTGGTGTCAAGTCTGATTTTGAAAAAAAAAAAAAAAAAATCCAAAATCAGACAGAGTGTTGAGACCAGAGAGGCTAAGACTGCATTGACTCAGTGCGGTATTCAGCCTCTCTGGTGTCAAGTCTGATTTTGGAAAAAAAAAAAAAAAAAATCCAAAATCAGACAGAGTGTTGAGACCAGAGAGGCTAAGACCGCATTGACTCAGTGCGGTATTCAGCCTCTCTGGTGTCAAGTCTGATTTTGGAAAAAAAAAAAAAAAAATCCAAAATCAGACAGAGTGTTGACACCAGAGAGGCTAAGACCGCATTGACTCAGTGCGGTATTCAGCCTCTCTGGTGTCAAGTCTGATTTTGGAAAAAAAAAAAAAAAAATCCAAAATCAGACAGAGTGTTGAGACCAGAGAGGCTAAGACCGCATTGACTCAGTGCGGTATTCAGCCTCTCTGGTGTCAAGTCTGATTTTGGAAAAAAAAAAAAAAAATCCAAAATCAGACAGAGTGTTGAGACCAGAGAGGCTAAGACCGCATTGACTCAGTGCGGTATTCAGCCTCTCTGGTGTCAAGTCTGATTTTGGAAAAAAAAAAAAAAAAAAAAAAAATCAGACAGAGTGTTGACACCAGAGAGGCTAAGACCGCATTGACTCAGTGCGGTATTCAGCCTCTCTGGTGTCAAGTCTGATTTTGAAAAAAAAAAAAAAAAAATCCAAAATCAGACAGAGTGTTGAGACCAGAGAGGCTAAGACTGCATTGACTCAGTGCGGTATTCAGCCTCTCTGGTGTCAAGTCTGATTTTGGAAAAAAAAAAAAAAAAAATCCAAAATCAGACAGAGTGTTGAGACCAGAGAGGCTAAGACCGCATTGACTCAGTGCGGTATTCAGCCTCTCTGGTGTCAAGTCTGATTTTGGAAAAAAAAAAAAAAAAATCCAAAATCAGACAGAGTGTTGACACCAGAGAGGCTAAGACCGCATTGACTCAGTGCGGTCTTAGCCTCTCTGGTGTCAACACTCTGTCTGATTTTGGATTTTTTTTTTTTTTTTTTTCCAAAATCAGACTTGACACCAGAGAGGCTGAATACCGCACTGAGTCAATGCGGTCTTAGCCTCTCTGGTGTCAACACTCTGTCTGATTTTGGATTTTTTTTTTTTTTTTTCCAAAATCAGTTTTGACACCAGAGAGGCTGAATACCGCACTGAGTCAATGCGATCTTAGCCTCTCTGGTGTCAACACTCTGTCTGATTTTGGATTTTTTTTTTTTTTTTTTCCAAAATCAGACTTGACACCAGAGAGGCTGAATACCGCACTGAGTCAATGTGGTCTTAGCCTCTCTGGTCTCAACACTCTGTCTGATTTTGGATTTTTTTTTTTTTTTTTCAAAAATCAGACTTGACACCAGAGAGGCTGAATACCGCACTGAGTCAATGCGGTCTTAGCCTCTCTGGTCTCAACACTCTGTCTGATTTTGTATTTTTTTTTTTTTTTTCCAAAATCAGACTTGACACCAGAGAGGCTGAATACCGCACTGAGTCAATGCGGTCTTAGCCTCTCTGGTGTCAACACTCTGTCTGATTTTGGATTTTTTTTTTTTTTTCCAAAATCAGACTTGACACCAGAGAGGCTGAATACCGCACTGAGTCAATGCGGTCTTAGCCTCTCTGGTGTCAACACGCTGTCTGATTTTGGATTTTTTTTTTTTTTCTAAAATCAGACTTGACACCAGAGAGGCTGAATACCGCACTGAGTCAATGCGGTCTTAGCCTCTCTGGTCTCAACACTCTGTCTGATTTTGGATTTTTTTTTTTTTTTTTCCAAAATCAGACTTGACACCAGAGAGGCTGAATACCGCACTGAGTCAATGCGGTCTTAGCCTCTCTGGTCTCAACACTCTGTCTGATTTTGGATTTTTTTTTTTTTTTTTTTCCAAAATCAGACTTGACACCAGAGAGGCTGAATACCGCACTGAGTCAATGCGGTCTTAGCCTCTCTGGTCTCACCACTCTGTCTGATTTTGGATTTTTTTTTTTTTTTTTTTTCCAAAATCAGACTTGACACCAGAGAGGCTGAATACCGCACTGAGTCAATGCGGTCTTAGCCTCTCTGGTCTCAACACTCTGTCTGATTTTGGATTTTTTTTTTTTTTTTTTCCAAAATCAGACTTGACACCAGAGAGGCTGAATACCGCACTGAGTCAATGCGGTCTTAGCCTCTCTGGTCTCAACACTCTGTCTGACTTTGGATTTTTTTTTTTTTTTTTCCAAAATATGACTTGACACCAGAGAGGCTGAATACCGCACTGAGTCAATGTGGTCTTAGCCTCTCTGGTGTCAACACTCTGTCTGATTTTGGATTTTTTTTTTTTTTTTTCCAAAAATCAGACTTGACACCAGAGAGGCTGAATACCGCACTGAGTCAATGCGGTCTTAGCCTCTCTGGTCTCAACACTCTGTCTGATTTTGGATTTTTTTTTTTTTTTTTTCCAAAATCAGACTTGACACCAGAGAGGCTGAATACTGCACTGAGTCAATGCGGTCTTAGCCTCTCTGGTCTCAACACTCTGTCTGATTTTGGATTTTTTTTTTTTTTTTTTTTTCCAAAATCAGACTTGACACCAGAGAGGCTGAATACCGCACTGAGTCAATGCGGTCTTAGCCTCTCTGGTGTCAACACTCTGTCTGATTTTGGATTTTTTTTTTTTTTTTCCAAAATCAGTTTTGACACCAGAGAGGCTGAATACCGCACTGAGTCAATGCGATCTTAGCCTCTCTGGTGTCAACACTCTGTCTGATTTTGGATTTTTTTTTTTTTTTTTCCAAAATCAGACTTGACACCAGAGAGGCTGAATACCGCACTGAGTCAATGTGGTCTTAGCCTCTCTGGTCTCAACACTCTGTCTGATTTTGGATTTTTTTTTTTTTTTTTCAAAAATCAGACTTGACACCAGAGAGGCTGAATACCGCACTGAGTCAATGCGGTCTTAGCCTTTCTGGTGTCAACACTCTGTCTGATTTTGGATTTTTTTTTTTTTTTTTTCCAAAATCAGACTTGACACCAGAGAGGCTGAATACCGCACTGAGTCAATGCGGTCTTAGCCTCTCTGGTCTCAACACTCTGTCTGATTTTGTATTTTTTTTTTTTTTTTTCAAAAATCAGACTTGACACCAGAGAGGCTGAATACCGCACTGAGTCAATGCGGTCTTAGCCTCTCTGGTCTCAACACTCTGTCTGATTTTGGATTTTTTTTTTTTTTTTTTCAAAATCAGACTTGACACCAGAGAGGCTGAATACCGCACTGAGTCAATGCGGTCTTAGCCTCTCTGGTCTCAACACTCTGTCTGATTTTGGATTTTTTTTTTTTTTTTTTTTTTCCAAAATCAGACTTGACACCAGAGAGGCTGAATACCGCACTGAGTCAATGCGGTCTTAGCCTCTCTGGTCTCAACAATCTGTCTGATTTTGGATTTTTTTTTTTTTTTTTTCAAAATCAGACTTGACACCAGAGAGGCTGAATACCGCACTGAGTCAATGCAGTCTTAGCCTCTCTGGTCTCAACACTCTGTCTGACTTTGGATTTTTTTTTTTTTTTTTTCCAAAATATGACTTGACACCAGAGAGGCTGAATACCGCACTGAGTCAATGTGGTCTTAGCCTCTCTGGTGTCAACACTCTGTCTGATTTTGGATTTTTTTTTTTTTTTTCCAAAATCAGACTTGACACCAGAGAGGCTGAATATCGCACTGAGTCAATGCGGTCTTAGCCTCTCTGGTCTCAACACTCTGTCTGATTTTGGATTTTTTTTTTTTTTTTTTTTTCAAAATCAGACTTGACACCAGAGAGGCTGAATACCGCACTGAGTCAATGCGGTCTTAGCCTCTCTGGTGTCAACACTCTGTCTGATTTTGGATTTTTTTTTTTTTTTTTTCCAAAATCAGACTTGACACCAGAGAGGCTGAATACCGCACTGAGTCAATGCGGTCTTAGCCTCTCTGGTGTCAACACTCTGTCTGATTTTGGATTTTTTTTTTTTTTTTTTTCCAAAATCAGACTTGACACCAGAGAGGCTGAATACCGCACTGAGTCAATGCGATCTTAGCCTCTCTGGTGTCAACACTCTGTCTGATTTTGGATTTTTTTTTTTTTTTTTCCAAAATCAGACTTGACACCAGAGAGGCTGAATACCGCACTGAGTCAATGCGGTCTTAGCCTCTCTGGTCTCAACACTCTGTCTGATTTTGGATTTTTTTTTTTTTTTTTTTTTCCAAAATCAGACTTGACACCAGAGAGGCTGAATTCCGCACTGAGTCAATGCGGTCTTAGCCTCTCTGGTCTCAACACTCTGTCTGATTTTGGATTTTTTTTTTTTTTTTTTCCAAAATCAGACTTGACACCAGAGAGGCTGAATACTGCACTGAGTCAATGCGGTCTTAGCCTCTCTGGTGTCAACACTCTGTCTGATTTTGGATTTTTTTTTTTTTTTTTCCAAAATCAGACTTGACACCAGAGAGGCTGAATATCGCACTGAGTCAATGCGGTCTTAGCCTCTCTGGTCTCAACACTCTGTCTGATTTTGGATTTTTTTTTTTTTTTTTTTTCCAAAATCAGACTTGACACCAGAGAGGCTGAATACAGCACTGAGTCAATGCGGTCTTAGCCTCTCTGGTGTCAACACTCTGTCTGATTTTGGATTTTTTTTTTTTTTTTTTCCAAAATCAGACTTGACACCAGAGAGGCTGAATACCGCACTGAGTCAATGCGGTCTTAGCCTCTCTGGTGTCAACACTCTGTCTGATTTTGGATTTTTTTTTTTTTTTTCCAAAATCAGTTTTGACACCAGAGAGGCTGAATACCGCACTGAGTCAATGCGATCTTAGCCTCTCTGGTGTCAACACTCTGTCTGATTTTGGATTTTTTTTTTTCCAAAATCAGACTTGACACCAGAGAGGCTGAATACCGCACTGAGTCAATGTGGTCTTAGCCTCTCTGGTCTCAACACTCTGTCTGATTTTGGATTTTTTTTTTTTTTTTTCAAAAATCAGACTTGACACCAGAGAGGCTGAATACCGCACTGAGTCAATGCGGTCTTAGCCTCTCTGGTCTCAACACTCTGTCTGATTTTGTATTTTTTATTTTTTTTTCCAAAATCAGACTTGACACCAGAGAGGCTGAATACCGCACTGAGTCAATGCGGTCTTATCCTCTCTGGTGTCAACACTCTGTCTGATTTTGGATTTTTTTTTTTTTTTCCAAAATCAGACTTGACACCAGAGATGCTGAATACCCCACTGAGTCAATGCGGTCTTAGCCTCTCTGGTGTCAACACGCTGTCTGATTTTGGATTTTTTTTTTTTTTCTAAAATCAGACTTGACACCAGAGAGGCTGAATACCGCACTGAGTCAATGCGGTCTTAGCCTCTCTGGTCTCAACACTCTGTCTGATTTTGGATTTTTTTTTTTTTTTTTCCAAAATCAGACTTGACACCAGAGAGGCTGAATACCGCACTGAGTCAATGCGGTCTTAGCCTCTCTGGTCTCAACACTCTGTCTGATTTTGGATTTTTTTTTTTTTTTTTTCCAAAATCAGACTTGACACCAGAGAGGCTGAATACCGCACTGAGTCAATGCGGTCTTAGCCTCTCTGGTCTCACCACTCTGTCTGATTTTGGATTTTTTTTTTTTTTCTTTTCCAAAATCAGACTTGACACCAGAGAGGCTGAATACCGCACTGAGTCAATGCGGTCTTAGCCTCTCTGGTCTCAACACTCTGTCTGATTTTGGATTTTTTTTTTTTTTTTTTTCAAAATCAGACTTGACACCAGAGAGGCTGAATACCGCACTGAGTCAATGCGGTCTTAGCCTCTCTGGTCTCAACACTCTGTCTGACTTTGGATTTTTTTTTTTTTTTTTCCAAAATATGACTTGACACCAGAGAGGCTGAATACCGCACTGAGTCAATGTGGTCTTAGCCTCTCTGGTGTCAACACTCTGTCTGATTTTGGATTTTTTTTTTTTTTTTTCCAAAAATCAGACTTGACACCAGAGAGGCTGAATACCGCACTGAGTCAATGCGGTCTTAGCCTCTCTGGTCTCAACACTCTGTCTGATTTTGGATTTTTTTTTTTTTTTTTTCCAAAATCAGACTTGACACCAGAGAGGCTGAATACCGCACTGAGTCAATGCGGTCTTAGCCTCTCTGGTCTCAACACTCTGTCTGATTTTGGATTTTTTTTTTTTTTTTTTTTTCCAAAATCAGACTTGACACCAGAGAGGCTGAATACCGCACTGAGTCAATGCGGTCTTAGCCTCTCTGGTCTCAACACTCTGTCTGATTTTGGATTTTTTTTTTTTTTTTTTCAAAATCAGACTTGACACCAGAGAGGCTGAATACCGCACTGAGTCAATGCGGTCTTAGCCTCTCTGGTCTCAACACTCTGTCTGACTTTGGATTTTTTTTTTTTTTTTTTTCCAAAATATGACTTGACACCAGAGAGGCTGAATACCGCACTGAGTCAATGTGGTCTTAGCCTCTCTGGTGTCAACACTCTGTCTGATTTTGGATTTTTTTTTTTTTTTTCCAAAATCAGACTTGACACCAGAGAGGCTGAATATCGCACTGAGTCAATGCGGTCTTAGCCTCTCTGGTGTCAACACTCTGTCTGATTTTGGATTTTTTTTTTTTTTTTTTCCAAAATCAGACTTGACACCAGAGAGGCTGAATACCGCACTGAGTCAATGCGGTCTTAGCCTCTCTGGTGTCAACACTCTGTCTGATTTTGAATTTTTTTTTTTTTTTTTTCCAAAATCAGACTTGACACCAGAGAGGCTGAATACCGCACTGAGTCAATGCGGTCTTAGCCTCTCTGGTGTCAACACTCTGTCTGATTTTGATTTTTTTTTTTTTTTTTTTCCAAAATCAGACTTGACACCAGAGAGGCTGAATACCGCACTGAGTCAATGCGGTCTTAGCCTCTCTGGTCTCAACACTCTGTCTGATTTTGGATTTTTTTTTTTTTTTTTTTTTCCAAAATCAGACTTGACACCAGAGAGGCTGAATACCGCACTGAGTCAATGCGGTCTTAGCCTCTCTGGTCTCAACACTCTGTCTGATTTTGGATTTTTTTTTTTTTCCAAAATCAGACTTGACACCAGAGAGGCTGAATACCGCACTGAGTCAATGCGGTCTTAGCCTCTCTGGTGTCAACACTCTGTCTGATTTTGGATTTTTTTTTTTTTTTTTTCCAAAATCAGACTTGACACCAGAGAGGCTGAATATCGCACTGAGTCAATGCGGTCTTAGCCTCTCTGTTCTCACCCCCCATGTCTGATTTTGGATTTTTTTTTTTTTTTTTTCCCCAAAATCAGACTTGACACCAGAGAGGCTGAATACCGCACTGAGTCAATGCGGTCTTAGCCTCTCTGGTGTCAACACTCTGTCTGATTTTGGATTTTTTTTTTTTTTTTTTCCAAAATCAGACTTGACACCAGAGAGGCTGAATACCGCACTGAGTCAATGCGGTCTTAGCCTCTCTGGTGTCAACACTCTGTCTGATTTTGGATTTTTTTTTTTTTTTTTCCAAAATCAGTTTTGACACCAGAGAGGCTGAATACCGCACTGAGTCAATGCGATCTTAGCCTCTCTGGTGTCAACACTCTGTCTGATTTTGGATTTTTTTTTTTTTTTTTCCAAAATCAGACTTGACACCAGAGAGGCTGAATACCGCACTGAGTCAATGCGGTCTTAGCCTCTCTGGTCTCAACACTCTGTCTGACTTTGGATTTTTTTTTTTTTTTTCCAAAATATGACTTGACACCAGAGAGGCTGAATACCGCACTGAGTCAATGTGGTCTTAGCCTCTCTGGTGTCAACACTCTGTCTGATTTTGGATTTTTTTTTTTTTTTTTCCAAAAATCAGACTTGACACCAGAGAGGCTGAATACCGCACTGAGTCAATGCGGTCTTAGCCTCTCTGGTGTCAACACTCTGTCTGATTTTGGATTTTTTTTTTTTTTTTTTCCAAAAATCAGACTTGACACCAGAGAGGCTGAATACCGCACTGAGTCAATGCGGTCTTAGCCTCTCTGGTCTCAACACTCTGTCTGATTTTGGATTTTTTTTTTTTTTTTTTCCAAAATCAGACTTGACACCAGAGAGGCTGAATACCGCACTGAGTCAATGCGGTCTTAGCCTCTCTGGTCTCAACACTCTGTCTGATTTTGGATTTTTTTTTTTTTTTTTTTTTCCAAAATCAGACTTGACACCAGAGAGGCTGAATACCGCACTGAGTCAATGCGGTCTTAGCCTCTCTGGTCTCAACACTCTGTCTGATTTTGGATTTTTTTTTTTTTTTTTTTTAAATCAGACTTGACACCAGAGAGGCTGAATACCGCACTGAGTCAATGCGGTCTTAGCCTCTCTGGTCTCAACACTCTGTCTGACTTTGGATTTTTTTTTTTTTTTTTTTCCAAAATATGACTTGACACCAGAGAGGCTGAATACCGCACTGAGTCAATGTGGTCTTAGCCTCTCTGGTGTCAACACTCTGTCTGATTTTGGATTTTTTTTTTTTTTTTCCAAAATCAGACTTGACACCAGAGAGGCTGAATATCGCACTGAGTCAATGCGGTCTTAGCCTCTCTGGTGTCAACACTCTGTCTGATTTTGGATTTTTTTTTTTTTTTTCCCAAAATCAGACTTGACACCAGAGAGGCTGAATACCGCACTGAGTCAATGCGGTCTTAGCCTCTCTGGTGTCAACACTCTGTCTGATTTTGAATTTATTTTATTTTTTTTTCCAAAATCAGACTTGACACCAGAGAGGCTGAATACCACACTGAGTCAATGCGGTCTTAGCCTCTCTGGTGTCAACACTCTGTCTGATTTTGATTTTTTTTTTTTTTTTTTTCCAAAATCAGACTTGACACCAGAGAGGCTGAATACCGCACTGAGTCAATGCGGTCTTAGCCTCTCTGGTGTCAACACTCTGTCTGATTTTGGATTTATTTATTTATTTTTCCAAAATCAGACTTGACACCAGAGAGGCTGAATACCGCACTGAGTCAATGCGGTCTTAGCCTCTCTGGTCTCAACACTCTGTCTGACTTTGGATTTTTTTTTTTTTTTTTCCAAAATATGACTTGACACCAGAGAGGCTGAATACCGCACTGAGTCAATGTGGTCTTAGCCTCTCTGGTGTCAACACTCTGTCTGATTTTGGATTTTTTTTTTTTTTTTTCCAAAAATCAGACTTGACACCAGAGAGGCTGAATACCGCACTGAGTCAATGCGGTCTTAGCCTCTCTGGTCTCAACACTCTGTCTGATTTTGGATTTTTTTTTTTTTTTTTTCCAAAATCAGACTTGACACCAGAGAGGCTGAATACTGCACTGAGTCAATGCGGTCTTAGCCTCTCTGGTCTCAACACTCTGTCTGATTTTGGATTTTTTTTTTTTTTTTTTTTTCCAAAATCAGACTTGACACCAGAGAGGCTGAATACCGCACTGAGTCAATGCGGTCTTAGCCTCTCTGGTCTCAACACTCTGTCTGATTTTGGATTTTTTTTTTTTTTTTTTCAAAATCAGACTTGACACCAGAGAGGCTGAATACCGCACTGAGTCAATGCGGTCTTAGCCTCTCTGGTCTCAACACTCTGTCTGACTTTGGATTTTTTTTTTTTTTTTTTTTCCAAAATATGACTTGACACCAGAGAGGCTGAATACCGCACTGAGTCAATGTGGTCTTAGCCTCTCTGGTGTCAACACTCTGTCTGATTTTGGATTTTTTTTTTTTTTTTCCAAAATCAGACTTGACACCAGAGAGGCTGAATATCGCACTGAGTCAATGCGGTCTTAGCCTCTCTGGTGTCAACACTCTGTCTGATTTTGGATTTTTTTTTTTTTTTTTTTTCCAAAATCAGACTTGACACCAGAGAGGCTGAATACCGCACTGAGTCAATGCGGTCTTAGCCTCTCTGGTGTCAACACTCTGTCTGATTTTGAATTTATTTTATTTTTTTTTCCAAAATCAGACTTGACACCAGAGAGGCTGAATACCGCACTGAGTCAATGCGGTCTTAGCCTCTCTGGTGTCAACACTCTGTCTGATTTTGAATTTTTTTTTTTTTTTTTTCCAAAATCAGACTTGACACCAGAGAGGCTGAATACCGCACTGAGTCAATGCGGTCTTAGCCTCTCTGGTCTCAACACTCTGTCTGATTTTGGATTTTTTTTTTTTTTTTTTTTTCCAAGATCAGACTTGACACCAGAGAGGCTGAATACCGCACTGAGTCAATGCGGTCTTAGCCTCTCTGGTCTCAACACTCTGTCTGATTTTGGATTTTTTTTTTTTTCCAAAATCAGACTTGACACCAGAGAGGCTGAATACCGCACTGAGTCAATGCGGTCTTAGCCTCTCTGGTGTCAACACTCTGTCTGATTTTGGATTTTTTTTTTTTTTTTTCCAAAATCAGACTTGACACCAGAGAGGCTGAATACCGCACTGAGTCAATGCGGTCTTAGCCTCTCTGGTGTCAACACTCTGTCTGATTTTGGATTTTTTTTTTTTTTTCCAAAATCAGACTTGACACCAGAGAGGCTGAATACTGCACTGAGTCAATGCGGTCTTAGCCTCTCTGGTCTCAACACTCTGTCTGATTTTGGATTTTTTTTTTTTTTTCCAAAATCAGACTTGACACCAGAGAGGCTGAATACCGCACTGAGTCAATGCGGTCTTAGCCTCTCTGGTCTCAACACTCTGTCTGATTTTGGATTTTTTTTTTTTTTTTTTCCCAAAATCAGACTTGACACCAGAGAGGCTGAATACCGCACTGAGTCAATGCGGTCTTAGCCTCTCTGGTGTCAACACTCTGTCTGATTTTGGATTTTTTTTTTTTTTTCCAAAATCAGACTTGACACCAGAGAGGCTGAATACTGCACTGAGTCAATGCGGTCTTAGCCTCTCTGGTCTCAACACTCTGTCTGATTTTGGATTTTTTTTTTTTTCTTCCAAAATCAGACTTGACACCAGAGAGGCTGAATACCGCACTTAGTCAATGCGGTCTTAGCCTCTCTGGTGTCAACACTGTCTGATTTTGGATTTTTTTTTTTTTTTTCCAAAATCAGACTTGACACCAGAGAGGCTGAATACTGCACTGAGTCAATGCGGTCTTAGCCTCTCTGGTCTCAACACTCTGTCTGATTTTGGATTTTTTTTTTTTTTTCCAAAATCAGACTTGACACCAGAGAGGCTGAATACCGCACTGAGTCAATGCGGTCTTAGCCTCTCTGGTCTCAACACTCTGTCTGATTTTGGATTTTTTTTTTTTTTTTTTTCCCAAAATCAGACTTGACACCAGAGAGGCTGAATACCGCACTGAGTCAATGCGGTCTTAGCCTCTCTGGTGTCAACACTCTGTCTGATTTTGGATTTTTTTTTTTTTTTTCCAAAATCAGACTTGACACCAGAGAGGCTGAATACTGCACTGAGTCAATGCGGTCTTAGCCTCTCTGGTCTCAACACTCTGTCTGATTTTGGATTTTTTTTTTTTTTTTCCAAAATCAGACTTGACACCAGAGAGGCTGAATACCGCACTGAGTCAATGCGGTCTTAGCCTCTCTGGTCTCAACACTCTGTCTGATTTTGGATTTTTTTTTTTTTTTTTCCAAAATCAGACTTGACACCAGAGAGGCTGAATACCGCACTGAGTCAATGCGTTCTTAGCCTCTCTGGTGTCAACACTCTGTCTGATTTTGGATTTTTTTTTTTTTTTCCAAAATCAGACTTGACACCAGAGAGGCTGAATACCGCACTGAGTCAATGCGGTCTTAGCCTCTCTGGTGTCAACACTCTGTCTGATTTTGGATTTTTTTTTTTTTTTTCCAAAATCAGACTTGACACCAGAGAGGCTGAATACCGCACTGAGTCAATGCGGTCTTAGCCTCTCTGGTGTCAACACTCTGTCTGATTTTGGATTTTTTTTTTTTTTTCCAAAATCAGACTTGACACCAGAGAGGCTGAATACCGCACTGAGTCAATGCGGTCTTAGCCTCTCTGGTGTCAACACTCTGTCTGATTTTGGATTTTTTTTTTTTTTTTCCAAAATCAGACTTGACACCAGAGAGGCTGAATACCGCACTGAGTCAATGCGGTCTTAGCCTCTCTGGTGTCAACACTCTGTCTGATTTTGGATTTTTTTTTTTTTTTCCAAAATCAGACTTGACACCAGAGAGGCTGAATACCGCACTGAGTCAATGCGGTCTTAGCCTCTCTGGTGTCAACACTCTGTCTGATTTTGGATTTTTTTTTTTTTTTTCCAAAATCAGACTTGACACCAGAGAGGCTGAATACCGCACTGAGTCAATGCGGTCTTAGCCTCTCTGGTGTCAACACTCTGTCTGATTTTGGATTTTTTTTTTTTTTTTCAAAATCAGACTTGACACTAGAGAGGCTGAATACCGCACTGAGTCAATGCGGTCTTAGCCTCTCTGGTCTCAACACTCTGTCTGATTTTGGATTTTTTTTTTTTTTTTCAAAAATCAGACTTGACACCAGAGAGGCTGAATACCGCACTGAGTCAATGCGGTCTTAGCCTCTCTGGTGTCAACACTCTGTCTGATTTTGGATTTTTTTTTTTTTTTCCAAAATCAGACTTGACACCAGAGAGGCTGAATACTGCACTGAGTCAATGCGGTCTTAGCCTCTCTGGTCTCAACACTCTGTCTGATTTTGGATTTTTTTTTTTTTTTCCAAAATCAGACTTGACACCAGAGAGGCTGAATACCGCACTGAGTCAATGCGGTCTTAGCCTCTCTGGTCTCAACACTCTGTCTGATTTTGGATTTTTTTTTTTTTTTTTTCCCAAAATCAGACTTGACACCAGAGAGGCTGAATACCGCACTGAGTCAATGCGGTCTTAGCCTCTCTGGTGTCAACACTCTGTCTGATTTTGGATTTTTTTTTTTTTTTCCAAAATCAGACTTGACACCAGAGAGGCTGAATACTGCACTGAGTCAATGCGGTCTTAGCCTCTCTGGTCTCAACACTCTGTCTGATTTTGGATTTTTTTTTTTTTTTTCCAAAATCAGACTTGACACCAGAGAGGCTGAATACCGCACTGAGTCAATGCGGTCTTAGCCTCTCTGGTCTCAACACTCTGTCTGATTTTGGATTTTTTTTTTTTTTTTTCCAAAATCAGACTTGACACCAGAGAGGCTGAATACCGCACTGAGTCAATGCGTTCTTAGCCTCTCTGGTGTCAACACTCTGTCTGATTTTGGATTTTTTTTTTTTTTTCCAAAATCAGACTTGACACCAGAGAGGCTGAATACCGCACTGAGTCAATGCGGTCTTAGCCTCTCTGGTGTCAACACTCTGTCTGATTTTGGATTTTTTTTTTTTTTTTCCAAAATCAGACTTGACACCAGAGAGGCTGAATACCGCACTGAGTCAATGCGGTCTTAGCCTCTCTGGTGTCAACACTCTGTCTGATTTTGGATTTTTTTTTTTCTTTTCCAAAATCAGACTTGACACCAGAGAGGCTGAATACCGCACTGAGTCAATGCGGTCTTAGCCTCTCTGGTGTCAACACTCTGTCTGATTTTGGATTTTTTTTTTTTTTTTCCAAAATCAGACTTGACACCAGAGAGGCTGAATACCGCACTGAGTCAATGCGGTCTTAGCCTCTCTGGTGTCAACACTCTGTCTGATTTTGGATTTTTTTTTTTTTTTTCAAAATCAGACTTGACACTAGAGAGGCTGAATACCGCACTGAGTCAATGCGGTCTTAGCCTCTCTGGTCTCAACACTCTGTCTGATTTTGGATTTTTTTTTTTTTTTTCCAAAATCAGACTTGACACCAGAGAGGCTGAATACCGCACTGAGTCAATGCGTTCTTAGCCTCTCTGGTGTCAACACTCTGTCTGATTTTGGATTTTTTTTTTTTTTTCCAAAATCAGACTTGACACCAGAGAGGCTGAATACCGCACTGAGTCAATGCGGTCTTAGCCTCTCTGGTGTCAACACTCTGTCTGATTTTGGATTTTTTTTTTTTTTTTCCAAAATCAGACTTGACACCAGAGAGGCTGAATACCGCACTGAGTCAATGCGGTCTTAGCCTCTCTGGTGTCAACACTCTGTCTGATTTTGGATTTTTTTTTTTTTTTCCAAAATCAGACTTGACACCAGAGAGGCTGAATACCGCACTGAGTCAATGCGGTCTTAGCCTCTCTGGTGTCAACACTCTGTCTGATTTTGGATTTTTTTTTTTTTTTTCCAAAATCAGACTTGACACCAGAGAGGCTGAATACCGCACTGAGTCAATGCGGTCTTAGCCTCTCTGGTGTCAACACTCTGTCTGATTTTGGATTTTTTTTTTTTTTTTCAAAATCAGACTTGACACTAGAGAGGCTGAATACCGCACTGAGTCAATGCGGTCTTAGCCTCTCTGGTCTCAACACTCTGTCTGATTTTGGATTTTTTTTTTTTTTTTCCAAAATCAGACTTGACACCAGAGAGGCTGAATACCGCACTGAGTCAATGCGGTCTTAGCCTCTCTGGTGTCAACACTCTGTCTGATTTTGGATTTTTTTTTTTTTTTCCAAAATCAGACTTGACACCAGAGAGGCTGAATCCCGCACTGAGTCAATGCGGTCTTAGCCTCTCTGGTGTCAACACTCTGTCTGATTTTGGATTTTTTTTTTTTTTTTTCCAAAATCAGACTTGACACCAGAGAGGCTGAGTACCGCACTGAGTCAATGCGGTCTTAGCCTCTCTGGTGTCAACACTCTGTCTGATTTTGGATTTTTTTTTTTTTTTTCCAAAATCAGACTTGACACCAGAGAGGCTGAATACCGCACTTAGTCAATGCGGTCTTAGCCTCTCTGGTGTCAACACTGTCTGATTTTGGATTTTTTTTTTTTTTTCCAAAATCAGACTTGACACCAGAGAGGCTGAATACTGCACTGAGTCAATGCGGTCTTAGCCTCTCTGGTCTCAACACTCTGTCTGATTTTGGATTTTTTTTTTTTTTTCCAAAATCAGACTTGACACCAGAGAGGCTGAATACCGCACTGAGTCAATGCGGTCTTAGCCTCTCTGGTGTCAACACTCTGTCTGATTTTGGATTTTTTTTTTTTTTTTCCAAAATCAGACTTGACACCAGAGAGGCTGAATACCGCACTGAGTCAATGCGGTCTTAGCCTCTCTGGTGTCAACACTCTGTCTGATTTTGGATTTTTTTTTTTTTTTCCAAAATCAGACTTGACACCAGAGAGGCTGAATACCGCACTGAGTCAATGCGGTCTTAGCCTCTCTGGTGTCAACACTCTGTCTGATTTTGGATTTTTTTTTTTTTTTCCAAAATCAGACTTGACACCAGAGAGGCTGAATACCGCACTGAGTCAATGCGGTCTTAGCCTCTCTGGTGTCAACACTCTGTCTGATTTTGGATTTTTTTTTTTTTTTTCCAAAATCAGACTTGACACCAGAGAGGCTGAATACCGCACTGAGTCAATGCGGTCTTAGCCTCTCTGGTCTCAACACTCTGTCTGATTTTGGATTTTTTTTTTTTTTTTTTCCAAAATCAGACTTGACACCAGAGAGGCTGAATACCGAACTGAGTCAATGCGGTCTTAGCCTCTCTGGTGTCAACACTCTGTCTGATTTTGGATTTTTTTTTTTTTTTTCCAAAATCAGACTTGACACCAGAGAGGCTGAATACCGTACTGAGTCAATGCGGTCTTAGCCTCTCTGGTCTCAACACTCTGTCTGATTTTGGATTTTTTTTTTTTTTTTTCCAAAATCAGGCTTGACACCAGAGAGGCTGAATACCGCACTGAGTCAATGCGGTCTTAGCCTCTCTGGTCTCAACACTCTGTCTGATTTTGGATTTTTTATTTTTTTTTCCAAAATCAGACTTGACACCAGATAGGCTGAATACCGCACTGAGTCAATGCAGTCTTAGCCTCTCTGTTGTCAACACTCTGTCTGATTTTGGATTTTTTTTTTTTTTTTTCCAAAATCAGACTTGACACCAGAGAGGCTGAATACTGCACTGAGTCAATGCGGTCTTAGCCTCTCTGGTCTCAACACTCTGTCTGATTTTGGATTTTTTTTTTTTTTTTCCAAAATCAGACTTGACACCAGAGAGGCTGAATACCGCACTGAGTCAATGCGGTCTTAGCCTCTCTGGTGTCAACACTCTGTCTGATTTTAGATTTTTTTTATTTTTTTCCAAAATCAGACTTGACACCAGAGAGGCTGAATACCGCACTGAGTCAATGCGGTCTTAGCCTCTCTGGTGTCAACACTCTGTCTGATTTTGGATTTTTTTTTTTTTTTTTCAAAATCAGACTTGACACTAGAGAGGCTGAATACCGCACTGAGTCAATGCGGTCTTAGCCTCTCTGGTCTCAACACTCTGTCTGATTTTGGATTATTATTATTTTTTTTCCAAAATCCGACTTGACACCAGAGAGGCTGAATACCGCACTGAGTCAATGCTGTCTTAGCATCTCTGGTCTCAACACTCTGTCTGATTTTGGATTATTATTATTTTTTTTCCAAAATCCGACTTGACACCAGAGAGGCTGAATACCGCACTGAGTCAATGCGGTCTTAGCCTCTCTGGTCTCAACACTCTGTCTGATTTTGGATTTTTTTTTTTTTTTTTCCAAAATCAGACTTGACACCAGATAGGCTGAATACCGCACTGAGTCAATGCGGTCTTAGCCTCTCTGTTGTCAACACTCTGTCTGATTTTGGATTTTTTTTTTTTTTTTTTTCCAAAATCAGACTTGACACCAGAGAGGCTGAATACTGCACTGAGTCAATGCGGTCTTAGCCTCTCTGGTCTCAACACTCTGTCTGATTTTGGATTTTTTTTTTTTTTTTCCAAAATCAGACTTGACACCAGAGAGGCTGAATACCGCACTGAGTCAATGCGGTCTTAGCCTCTCTGGTGTCAACACTCTGTCTGATTTTAGATTTTTTTTTTCCAAAATCAGACTTGACACCAGAGAGGCTGAATACCGCACTGAGTCAATGCGGTCTTAGCCTCTCTGGTGTCAACACTCTGTCTGATTTTGGATTTTTTTTTTTTTTTTTCAAAATCAGACTTGACACTAGAGAGGCTGAATACCGCACTGAGTCAATGCGGTCTTAGCCTCTCTGGTCTCAACACTCTGTCTGATTTTGGATTATTATTATTTTTTTTCCAAAATCCGACTTGACACCAGAGAGGCTGAATACCGCACTGAGTCAATGCTGTCTTAGCCTCTCTGGTCTCAACACTCTGTCTGATTTTGGATTATTATTATTTTTTTTCCAAAATCCGACTTGACACCAGAGAGGCTGAATACCGCACTGAGTCAATGCGGTCTTAGCCTCTCTGGTCTCAACACTCTGTCTGATTTTGGATTTTTTTTTTTTTTTTTCCAAAATCAGACTTGACACCAGATAGGCTGAATACCGCACTGAGTCAATGCGGTCTTAGCCTCTCTGTTGTCAACACTCTGTCTGATTTTGGATTTTTTTTTTTTTTTTTCCAAAATCAGACTTGACACCAGAGAGGCTGAATACTGCACTGAGTCAATGCGGTCTTAGCCTCTCTGGTCGCAACACTCTGTCTGATTTTGGATTTTTTTTTTTTTTTTCCAAAATCAGACTTGACACCAGAGAGGCTGAATACCGCACTGAGTCAATGCGGTCTTAGCCTCTCTGGTGTCAACACTCTGTCTGATTTTGGATTTTTTTTTTTTTTTTTCCAAAATCCGACTTGACACCAGAGAGGCTGAATACCGCACTGAGTCAATGCGGTCTTAGCCTCTCTGGTCTCAACACTCTGTCTGATTTTGGATTTTTTTTTTTTTTTTTCCAAAATCAGACTTGACACCAGAGAGGCTGAATACCGCACTGAGTCAATGCGGTCTTAGCCTCTCTGGTGTCAACACTCTGTCTGATTTTGGATTTATTTTTATTTTTTTCCAAAATCAGACTTGACACCAGAGAGGCTGAATACCGCACTGAGTCAATGCGGTCTTAGCCTCTCTGGTGTCAACACTCTGTCTGATTTTGGATTTTTTTTTTTTTTTTTTTCCAAAATCAGACTTGACACCAGAGAGGCTGAATACTGCACTGAGTCAATGCGGTCTTAGCCTCTCTGGTCTCAACACTCTGTCTGATTTTGGATTTTTTTTTTTTTTTTCCAAAATCAGACTTGACACCAGAGAGGCTGAATACCGCACTGAGTCAATGCGGTCTTAGCCTCTCTGGTGTCAACACTCTGTCTGATTTTAGATTTTTTTTTTCCAAAATCAGACTTGACACCAGAGAGGCTGAATACCGCACTGAGTCAATGCGGTCTTAGCCTCTCTGGTGTCAACACTCTGTCTGATTTTGGATTTTTTTTTTTTTTTTTCAAAATCAGACTTGACACTAGAGAGGCTGAATACCGCACTGAGTCAATGCGGTCTTAGCCTCTCTGGTCTCAACACTCTGTCTGATTTTGGATTATTATTATTTTTTTTCCAAAATCCGACTTGACACCAGAGAGGCTGAATACCGCACTGAGTCAATGCTGTCTTAGCCTCTCTGGTCTCAACACTCTGTCTGATTTTGGATTATTATTATTTTTTTTCCAAAATCCGACTTGACACCAGAGAGGCTGAATACCGCACTGAGTCAATGCGGTCTTAGCCTCTCTGGTCTCAACACTCTGTCTGATTTTGGATTTTTTTTTTTTTTTTTCCAAAATCAGACTTGACACCAGATAGGCTGAATACCGCACTGAGTCAATGCGGTCTTAGCCTCTCTGTTGTCAACACTCTGTCTGATTTTGGATTTTTTTTTTTTTTTTTCCAAAATCAGACTTGACACCAGAGAGGCTGAATACTGCACTGAGTCAATGCGGTCTTAGCCTCTCTGGTCGCAACACTCTGTCTGATTTTGGATTTTTTTTTTTTTTTTCCAAAATCAGACTTGACACCAGAGAGGCTGAATACCGCACTGAGTCAATGCGGTCTTAGCCTCTCTGGTGTCAACACTCTGTCTGATTTTGGATTTTTTTTTTTTTTTTTCCAAAATCCGACTTGACACCAGAGAGGCTGAATACCGCACTGAGTCAATGCGGTCTTAGCCTCTCTGGTCTCAACACTCTGTCTGATTTTGGATTTTTTTTTTTTTTTTTCCAAAATCAGACTTGACACCAGAGAGGCTGAATACCGCACTGAGTCAATGCGGTCTTAGCCTCTCTGGTGTCAACACTCTGTCTGATTTTGGATTTATTTTTATTTTTTTCCAAAATCAGACTTGACACCAGAGAGGCTGAATACCGCACTGAGTCAATGCGGTCTTAGCCTCTCTGGTGTCAACACTCTGTCTGATTTTGGATTTTTTTTTTTTTTTTCCAAAATCAGAGGCTGAATACTGCACTGAGTCAATGCGGTCTTAGCCTCTCTGGTCTCAACACTCTGTCTGATTTTGGATTTTTTTTTTTTTTTTTCCAAAATCAGACTTGACACCAGAGAGGCTGAATACCGCACTGAGTCAATGCGGTCTTAGCCTCTCTGGTGTCAACACTCTGTCTGAGTTTGGATTTTTTTTTTTTTTTTCCAAAATCAGACTTGACACCAGAGAGGCTGAATACCGCACTGAGTCAATGCGGTCTTAGCCTCTCTGGTGTCAACACTGTCTGATTTTGGATTTTTTTTTTTTTTTCCAAAATCAGACTTGACACCAGAGAGGCTGAATACTGCACTGAGTCAATGCGGTCTTAGCCTCTCTGGTCTCAACACTCTGTCTGATTTTGGATTTTTTTTTTTTTTTCCAAAATCAGACTTGACACCAGAGAGGCTGAATACCGCACTGAGTCAATGCGGTCTTAGCCTCTCTGGTCTCAACACTCTGTCTGATTTTGGATTTTTTTTTTTTTTTTTCCCAAAATCAGACTTGACACCAGAGAGGCTGAATACCGCACTGAGTCAATGCGGTCTTAGCCTCTCTGGTGTCAACACTCTGTCTGATTTTGGATTTTTTTTTTTTTTTCCAAAATCAGACTTGACACCAGAGAGGCTGAATACTGCACTGAGTCAATGCGGTCTTAGCCTCTCTGGTCTCAACACTCTGTCTGATTTTGGATTTTTTTTTTTTTTTTCCAAAATCAGACTTGACACCAGAGAGGCTGAATACCGCACTGAGTCAATGCGGTCTTAGCCTCTCTGGTCTCAACACTCTGTCTGATTTTGGATTTTTTTTTTTTTTTTTCCAAAATCAGACTTGACACCAGAGAGGCTGAATACCGCACTGAGTCAATGCGGTCTTAGCCTCTCTGGTCTCAACACTCTGTCTGATTTTGGATTTTTTTTTTTTTTTTCCAAAATCAGACTTGACACCAGATAGGCTGAATACTGCACTGAGTCAATGCGGTCTTAGCCTCTCTGGTGTCAACACTCTGTCTGATTTTGGATTTTTTTTTTTTTTTCCCAAAATAAGACTTGACACCAAAGAGGCTGAATACCGCACTGAGTCAATGCGGTCTTAGCCTCTCTGGTCTCAACACTCTGTCTGATTTTGGATTTTTTTTTTTTTTTTTCCCAAAATCAGACTTGACACCAGAGAGGCTGAATACTGCACTGAGTCAATGCGGTCTTAGCCTCTCTGGTCTCAACACTCTGTCTGATTTTGGATTTTTTTTTTTTTTTCCAAAATCAGACTTGACACCAGAGAGGCTGAATACCGCACTGAGTCAATGCGGTCTTAGCCTCTCTGGTGTCAACACTCTGTCTGATTTTGGATTTTTTTTTTTTTTTCCAAAATCAGACTTGACACCAGAGAGGCTGAATACCGCACTGAGTCAATGCGGTCTTAGCCTCTCTGGTGTCAACACTCTGTCTGATTTTGGATTTTTTTTTTTTTTTTCCAAAATCAGACTTGACACCAGAGAGGCTGAATACCGCACTGAGTCAATGCGGTCTTAGCCTCTCTGGTCTCAACACTCTGTCTGATTTTGGATTTTTTTTTTTTTTTTTCCAAAATCCGACTTGACACCAGAGAGGCTGAATACCGCACTGAGTCAATGCTGTCTTAGCCTCTCTGGTCTCAACACTCTGTCTGATTTTGGATTATTATTTTTTTTTTTCCAAAATCCGACTTGACACCAGAGAGGCTGAATACCGCACTGAGTCAATGCGGTCTTAGCCTCTCTGGTCTCAACACTCTGTCTGATTTTGGATTTTTTTTTTTTTTTTTCCAAAATCAGACTTGACACCAGATAGGCTGAATACCGCACTGAGTCAATGCGGTCTTAGCCTCTCTGTTGTCAACACTCTGTCTGATTTTGGATTTTTTTTTTTTTTTTTTCAAAATCAGACTTGACACCAGAGAGGCTGAATACTGCACTGAGTCAATGCGGTCTTAGCCTCTCTGGTCTCGACACTCTGTCTGATTTTGGATTTTTTTTTTTTTTTTCCAAAATCAGACTTGACACCAGAGAGGCTGAATACCGCACTGAGTCAATGCGGTCTTAGCCTCTCTGGTGTCAACACTCTGTCTGATTTTGGATTATTATTTTTTTTTTTCCAAAATCAGACTTGACACCAGAGAGGCTGAATACTGCACTGAGTCAATGCGGTCTTAGCCTCTCTGGTCTCAACACTCTGTCTGATTTTGGATTTTTTTTTTTTTTTCCAAAATCAGACTTGACACCAGAGAGGCTGAATACCGCACTGAGTCAATGCGGTCTTAGCCTCTCTGGTGTCAACACTCTGTCTGATTTTAGATTTTTTTTTTCCAAAATCAGACTTGACACCAGAGAGGCTGAATACCGCACTGAGTCAATGCGGTCTTAGCCTCTCTGGTGTCAACACTCTGTCTGATTTTAGATTTTTTTTTTCCAAAATCAGACTTGACACCAGAGAGGCTGAATACCGCACTGAGTCAATGCGGTCTTAGCCTCTCTGGTCTCAACACTCTGTCTGATTTTGGATTTTTTTTTTTTTTTTCCAAAATCAGACTTGACACCAGAGAGGCTGAATACCGCACTGAGTCAATGCGGTCTTAGCCTCTCTGGTCTCAACACTCTGTCTGATTTTGGATTTATTTTTTATTTTTTTCAAAATCAGACTTGACACCAGAGAGGCTGAATACCGCACTGAGTCAATGCGGTCTTAGCCTCTCTGGTGTCAACACTCTGTCTGATTTTGGATTTTTTTTTTTTTTTTCCAAAATCAGACTTGACACCAGAGAGGCTGAATACCGCACTGAGTCAATGCGGTCTTAGCCTCTCTGGTGTCAACACTCTGTCTGATTTTGGATTTTTTTTTTTTTTTTTTCCAAAATCAGACTTGACACCAGAGAGGCTGAATACTGCACTGAGTCAATGCGGTCTTAGCCTCTCTGGTCTCAACACTCTGTCTGATTTTTTTTTTTTTTTTTTTTTTTCCAAAATCAGACTTGACACCAGAGAGGCTGAATACCGCACTGAGTCAATGCGGTCTTAGCCTCTCTGGTGTCAACACTCTGTCTGATTTTGGATTTTTTTTTTTTTTTTTCCAAAATCAGAGGCTGAATACTGCACTGAGTCAATGCGGTCTTAGCCTCTCTGGTGTCAACACTCTGTCTGATTTTGGATTTTTTTTTTTTTTTTTCCAAAATCAGACTTGACACCAGAGAGGCTGAATACTGCACTGAGTCAATGCGGTCTTAGCCTCTCTGGTCTCAACACTCTGTCTGATTTTGGATTTTTTTTTTTTTTTTCCAAAATCAGACTTGACACCAGAGAGGCTGAATACCGCACTGAGTCAATGCGGTCTTAGCCTCTCTGGTGTCAACACTCTGTCTGATTTTTGATTTTTGATTTTTTTTTCCAAAATCAGACTTGACACCAGAGAGGCTGAATACCGCACTGAGTCAATGCGGTCTTAGCCTCTCTGGTGTCAACACTCTGTCTGATTTTGGATTTTTTTTTTTTTTTTTCCAAAATCAGAGGCTGAATACTGCACTGAGTCAATGCAGTCTTAGCCTCTCTGGTCTCAACACTGTCTGATTTTGGATTTTTTTTTTTTTTTTCAAAAATCAGACTTGACACCAGGGAGGCTGAATACTGCACTGAGTCAATGCGGTCTTAGCCTCTCTGGTCTCAACACTCTGTCTGATTTTGGATTTTTTTTTTTTTTTTTTCCAAAATCAGACTTGACACCAGAGAGGCTGAATACCGCACTGAGTCAATGCAGTCTTAGCCTCTCTGGTGTCAACACTCTGTCTGATTATGGATTTTTTTTTTTTTTTTTCCAAAATCAGACTTGACACCAGAGAGGCTGAATACCGCACTGAGTCAATGCGGTCTTAGCCTCTCTGGTCTCAACACTCTGTCTGATTTTGGATTTTTTTTTTTTTTTTTCCAAAATCAGACTTGACACCAGAGAGGCTGAATACCGCACTGAGTCAATGCGGTCTTAGCCTCTCTGGTGTCAACACTCTGTCTGATTTTGGATTTTTTCTTTTTCTTTTCCAAAATCAGACTTGACACCAGAGAGGCTGAATACCGCACTGAGTCAATGCGGTCTTAGCCTCTCTGGTCTCAACACTCTGTCTGATTTTGGATTTTTTTTTTTTCTTTTCCAAAATCAGACTTGACACCAGATAGGCTGAATACTGCACTGAGTCAATGCGGTCTTAGCCTCTCTGGTGTCAACACTCTGTCTGATTTTGGATTTTTTTTTTTTTTTTCCAAAATAAGACTTGACACCAGAGAGGCTGAATACCGCACTGAGTCAATGCAGTCTTAGCCTCTCTGGTCTCAACACTCTGTCTGATTTTGGATTTTTTTTTTTTTTTTTCCCCAAAATCAGACTTGACACCAGAGAGGCTGAATACCGCACTGAGTCAATGCGGTCTTAGCCTCTCTGGTGTCAACACTCTGTCTGATTTTGGATTTTTTTTTTTTTTTCCAAAATCAGACTTGACACCAGAGAGGCTGAATACTGCACTGAGTCAATGCGGTCTTAGCCTCTCTGGTCTCAACACTCTGTCTGATTTTGGATTTTTTTTTTTTTTTTCCAAAATCAGACTTGACACCAGAGAGGCTGAATACCGCACTGAGTCAATGCTGTCTTAGCCTCTCTGGTGTCAACACTCTGTCTGATTTTGGATTTTTTTTTTTTTTTCCAAAATCAGACTTGACACCAGAGAGGCTGAATACCGCACTGAGTCAATGCGGTCTTAGCCTCTTTGGTCTCAACACTCTGTCTGATTTTGGATTTTTTTTTTTTTTTTCCCAAAATCAGACTTGACACCAGATAGGCTGAATACTGCACTGAGTCAATGGGGTCTTAGCCTCTCTGGTCTCAACACTCTGTCTGATTTTGGATTTTTTTTTTTTTTTTTCCAAAATCAGACTTGACACCAGAGAGGCTGAATACCGAACTGAGTCAATGCGGTCTTAGCCTCTCTGGTGTCAACACTCTGTCTGATTTTGGATTTTTTTTTTTTTTTTCCAAAATCAGACTTGACACCAGAGAGGCTGAATACCGCACTGAGTCAATGCGGTCTTAGCCTCTCTGGTCTCAACACTCTGTCTGATTTTGGATTTTTTTTTTTTTTTTTCCAAAATCAGGCTTGACACCAGAGAGGCTGAATACCGCACTGAGTCAATGCGGTCTTAGCCTCTCTGGTCTCAACACTCTGTCTGATTTTGGATTTTTTTTTTTTTTTCCAAAATCAGACTTGACACCAGATAGGCTGAATACTGCACTGAGTCAATGCGGTCTTAGCCTCTCTGTTGTCAACACTCTGTCTGATTTTGGATTTTTTTTTTTTTTTTTCAAAAATCAGACTTGACACCAGAGAGGCTGAATACTGCACTGAGTCAATGCGGTCTTAGCCTCTCTGGTCTCAACACTCTGTCTGATTTTGGATTTTTTTTTTTTTTTTTTCAAAATCAGACTTGACACCAGAGAGGCTGAATACCGCACTGAGTCAATGCGGTCTTAGCCTCTCTGGTCTCAACACTCTGTCTGATTTTGGATTTTTTTTTTTTTTTTTCCAAAATCAGACTTGACACCAGAGAGGCTGAATACCGAACTGAGTCAATGCAGTCTTAGCCTCTCTGGTGTCAACACTCTGTCTGATTATGGATTTTTTTTTTTTTTTTTCCAAAATCAGACTTGACACCAGAGAGGCTGAATACCGCACTGAGTCAATGCGGTCTTAGCCTCTCTGGTCTCAACACTCTGTCTGATTTCGGATTTTTTTTTTTTTTTTTCCAAAATCAGACTTGACACCAGAGAGGCTGAATACCGCACTGAGTCAATGCGGTCTTAGCCTCTCTGGTGTCAACACTCTGTCTGATTTTGGATTTTTTCTTTTTCTTTTCCAAAATCAGACTTGACACCAGAGAGGCTGAATACCGCACTGAGTCAATGCGGTCTTAGCCTCTCTGGTCTCAACACTCTGTCTGATTTTGGATTTTTTTTTTTTCTTTTCCAAAATCAGACTTGACACCAGATAGGCTGAATACTGCACTGAGTCAATGCGGTCTTAGCCTCTCTGGTGTCAACACTCTGTCTGATTTTGGATTTTTTTTTTTTTTTTCCAAAATAAGACTTGACACCAGAGAGGCTGAATACCGCACTGAGTCAATGCAGTCTTAGCCTCTCTGGTCTCAACACTCTGTCTGATTTTGGATTTTTTTTTTTTTTTTTCCCCAAAATCAGACTTGACACCAGAGAGGCTGAATACCGCACTGAGTCAATGCGGTCTTAGCCTCTCTGGTGTCAACACTCTGTCTGATTTTGGATTTTTTTTTTTTTTTCCAAAATCAGACTTGACACCAGAGAGGCTGAATACTGCACTGAGTCAATGCGGTCTTAGCCTCTCTGGTCTCAACACTCTGTCTGATTTTGGATTTTTTTTTTTTTTTTCCAAAATCAGACTTGACACCAGAGAGGCTGAATACCGCACTGAGTCAATGCTGTCTTAGCCTCTCTGGTGTCAACACTCTGTCTGATTTTGGATTTTTTTTTTTTTTTCCAAAATCAGACTTGACACCAGAGAGGCTGAATACCGCACTGAGTCAATGCGGTCTTAGCCTCTTTGGTCTCAACACTCTGTCTGATTTTGGATTTTTTTTTTTTTTTTCCCAAAATCAGACTTGACACCAGATAGGCTGAATACTGCACTGAGTCAATGGGGTCTTAGCCTCTCTGGTCTCAACACTCTGTCTGATTTTGGATTTTTTTTTTTTTTTTTCCAAAATCAGACTTGACACCAGAGAGGCTGAATACCGAACTGAGTCAATGCGGTCTTAGCCTCTCTGGTGTCAACACTCTGTCTGATTTTGGATTTTTTTTTTTTTTTTCCAAAATCAGACTTGACACCAGAGAGGCTGAATACCGCACTGAGTCAATGCGGTCTTAGCCTCTCTGGTCTCAACACTCTGTCTGATTTTGGATTTTTTTTTTTTTTTTTCCAAAATCAGGCTTGACACCAGAGAGGCTGAATACCGCACTGAGTCAATGCGGTCTTAGCCTCTCTGGTCTCAACACTCTGTCTGATTTTGGATTTTTTTTTTTTTTTTCCAAAATCAGACTTGACACCAGATAGGCTGAATACTGCACTGAGTCAATGCGGTCTTAGCCTCTCTGTTGTCAACACTCTGTCTGATTTTGGATTTTTTTTTTTTTTTTTCAAAAATCAGACTTGACACCAGAGAGGCTGAATACTGCACTGAGTCAATGCGGTCTTAGCCTCTCTGGTCTCAACACTCTGTCTGATTTTGGATTTTTTTTTTTTTTTTCCAAAATCAGACTTGACACCAGAGAGGCTGAATACCGCACTGAGTCAATGCGGTCTTAGCCTCTCTGGTGTCAACACTCTGTCTGATTTTAGATTTTTTTTTTTTTTTTTCCAAAATCAGACTTGACACCAGAGAGGCTGAATACCGCACTGAGTCAATGCGGTCTTAGCCTCTCTGGTGTCAACACTCTGTCTGATTTTGGATTTTTTTTTTTTTTTTTCAAAATCAGACTTGACACTAGAGAGGCTGAATACCGCACTGAGTCAATGCGGTCTTAGCCTCTCTGGTCTCAACACTCTGTCTGATTTTGGATTATTATTATTTTTTTCCAAAATCCGACTTGACACCAGAGAGGCTGAATACCGCACTGAGTCAATGCTGTCTTAGCCTCTCTGGTCTCAACACTCTGTCTGATTTTGGATTTTTTTTTTTTTTTTTTCCAAAATCAGACTTGACACCAGAGAGGCTGAATACCGCACTGAGTCAATGCGGTCTTAGCCTCTCTGGTCTCAACACTCTGTCTGATTTTGGATTTTTTTTTTTTTTTTTCCAAAATCAGACTTGACACCAGATAGGCTGAATACCGCACTGAGTCAATGCGGTCTTAGCCTCTCTGTTGTCAACACTCTGTCTGATTTTGGATTTTTTTTTTTTTTTTTCCAAAATCAGACTTGACACCAGAGAGGCTGAATACTGCACTGAGTCAATGTGGTCTTAGCCTCTCTGGTCTCAACACTCTGTCTGATTTTGGATTTTTTTTTTTTTTTTCCAAAATCAGACTTGACACCAGAGAGGCTGAATACCGCACTGAGTCAATGCGGTCTTAGCCTCTCTGGTGTCAACACTCTGTCTGATTTTGGATTTTTTTTTTTTTTTTTCCAAAATCAGAGGCTGAATACTGCACTGAGTCAATGCGGTCTTAGCCTCTCTGGTCTCAACACTCTGTCTGATTTTGGATTTTTTTTTTTTTTTTCCAAAATCAGACTTGACACCAGAGAGGCTGAATACCGCACTGAGTCAATGCGGTCTTAGCCTCTCTGGTGTCAACACTCTGTCTGATTTTGGATTTTTTTTTTTTTTTTTCCAAAATCAGACTTGACACCAGAGAGGCTGAATACTGCACTGAGTCAATGCGGTCTTAGCCTCTCTGGTCTCAACACTCTGTCTGATTTTGGATTTTTTTTTTTTTTTTCCAAAATCAGACATGACACCAGAGAGGCTGAATACCGCACTGAGTCAATGCGGTCTTAGCCTCTCTGGTGTCAACACTCTGTCTGATTTTTGATTTTTGATTTTTTTTTTCCAAAATCAGACTTGACACCAGAGAGGCTGAATACCGCACTGAGTCAATGCGGTCTTAGCCTCTCTGGTGTCAACACTCTGTCTGATTTTTGATTTTTTTTTTCCAAAATCAGACTTGACACCAGAGAGGCTGAATACCGCACTGAGTCAATGCGGTCTTAGCCTCTCTGGTGTCAACACTCTGTCTGATTTTTGATTTTTGATTTTTTTTTCCAAAATCAGACTTGACACCAGAGAGGCTGAATACCGCACTGAGTCAATGCGGTCTTAGCCTCTCTGGTGTCAACACTCTGTCTGATTTTGGATTTTTTTTTTTTTTTTTCCAAAATCAGAGGCTGAATACTGCACTGAGTCAATGCAGTCTTAGCCTCTCTGGTCTCAACACTGTCTGATTTTGGATTTTTTTTTTTTTTTTCAAAAATCAGACTTGACACCAGGGAGGCTGAATACTGCACTGAGTCAATGCGGTCTTAGCCTCTCTGGTCTCAACACTCTGTCTGATTTTGGATTTTTTTTTTTTTTTTTCCAAAATCAGACTTGACACCAGAGAGGCTGAATACCGCACTGAGTCAATGCGGTCTTAGCCTCTCTGGTGTCAACACTCTGTCTGATTTTGGATTTTTTTTTTTTTTCCAAAATCAGACTTGACACCAGAGAGGCTGAATACCGCACTGAGTCAATGCGGTCTTAGCCTCTCTGGTGTCAACACTCTGTCTGATTTTGGATTTTTTTTTTTTTTTTTTCAAAATCAGACTTGACACCAGAGAGGCTGAATACCGCACTGAGTCAATGCGGTCTTAGCCTCTCTGGTCTCAACACTCTGTCTGATTTTGGATTTTTTTTTTTTTTTTTCCAAAATCAGACTTGACACCAGAGAGGCTGAATACCGAACTGAGTCAATGCAGTCTTAGCCTCTCTGGTCTCAACACTCTGTCTGATTATGGATTTTTTTTTTTTTTTTTCCAAAATCAGACTTGACACCAGAGAGGCTGAATACCGCACTGAGTCAATGCGGTCTTAGCCTCTCTGGTCTCAACACTCTGTCTGATTTTGGATTTTTTTTTTTTTTTTTCCAAAATCAGACTTGACACCAGAGAGGCTGAATACCGCACTGAGTCAATGCGGTCTTAGCCTCTCTGGTCTCAACACTCTGTCTGATTTTGGATTTTTTCTTTTTCTTTTCCAAAATCAGACTTGACACCAGATAGGCTGAATACTGCACTGAGTCAATGCGGTCTTAGCCTCTCTGGTGTCAACACTCTGTCTGATTTTGGATTTTTTTTTTTTTTTTCCAAAATAAGACTTGACACCAGAGAGGCTGAATACCGCACTGAGTCAATGCGGTCTTAGCCTCTCTGGTCTCAACACTCTGTCTGATTTTGGATTTTTTTTTTTTTTTTTCCAAAATCAGACTTGACACCAGATAGGCTGAATACTGCACTGAGTCAATGCGGTCTTAGCCTCTCTGTTGTCAACACTCTGTCTGATTTTGGATTTTTTTTTTTTTTTTTCCAAAATCAGACTTGACACCAGAGAGGCTGAATACTGCACTGAGTCAATGCGGTCTTAGCCTCTCTGGTCTCAACACTCTGTCTGATTTTGGATTTTTTTTTTTTTTTTCCAAAATCAGACTTGACACCAGAGAGGCTGAATACCGCACTGAGTCAATGCGGTCTTAGCCTCTCTGGTGTCAACACTCTGTCTGATTTTAGATTTTTTTTTTTTTTTTCCAAAATCAGACTTGACACCAGAGAGGCTGAATACCGCACTGAGTCAATGCGGTCTTAGCCTCTCTGGTGTCAACACTCTGTCTGATTTTGGATTTTTTTTTTTTTTTTTTCCAAAATCAGACTTGACACCAGAGAGGCTGAATACTGCACTGAGTCAATGCGGTCTTAGCCTCTCTGGTCTCAACACTCTGTCTGATTTTTGATTTTTTTTTTTTTTTTCCAAAATCAGACTTGACACCAGAGAGGCTGAATACCGCACTGAGTCAATGCGGTCTTAGCCTCTCTGGTCTCAACACTCTGTCTGATTTTGGATTTTTTTTTTTTTTTTCCAAAATCAGACTTGACACCAGAGAGGCTGAATACCGCACTGAGTCAATGCGGTCTTAGCCTCTCTGGTGTCAACACTCTGTCTGATTTTGGATTTTTTTTTTTTTTTTTCAAAATCAGACTTGACACTAGAGAGGCTGAATACCGCACTGAGTCAATGCGGTCTTAGCCTCTCTGGTCTCAACACTGTCTGATTTTGGATTTTTTTTTTTTTTTTTCCAAAATCCGACTTGACACCAGAGAGGCTGAATACCGCACTGAGTCAATGCGGTCTTAGCCTCTCTGGTCTCAACACTCTGTCTGATTTTGGATTTTTTTTTTTTTTTTCAAAAATCAGACTTGACACCAGAGAGGCTGAATACCGCACTGAGTCAATGCGGTCTTAGCCTCTCTGGTCTCAACACTCTGTCTGATTTTGGATTTTTTTTTTTTCTTTTCCAAAATCAGACTTGACACCAGATAGGCTGAATACTGCACTGAGTCAATGCGGTCTTAGCCTCTCTGGTGTCAACACTCTGTCTGATTTTGGATTTTTTTTTTTTTTTTCCAAAATAAGACTTGACACCAGAGAGGCTGAATACCGCACTGAGTCAATGCGGTCTTAGCCTCTCTGGTCTCAACACTCTGTCTGATTTTGGATTTTTTTTTTTTTTTTTTCCCAAAATCAGACTTGACACCAGAGAGGCTGAATACCGCACTGAGTCAATGCGGTCTTAGCCTCTCTGGTGTCAACACTCTGTCTGATTTTGGATTTTTTTTTTTTTTTCCAAAATCAGACTTGACACCAGAGAGGCTGAATACTGCACTGAGTCAATGCGGTCTTAGCCTCTCTGGTCTCAACACTCTGTCTGATTTTGGATTTTTTTTTTTTTTTTCCAAAATCAGACTTGACACCAGAGAGGCTGAATACCGCACTGAGTCAATGCGGTCTTAGCCTCTCTGGTGTCAACACTCTGTCTGATTTTGGATTTTTTTTTTTTTTTTCCAAAATCAGACTTGACACCAGAGAGGCTGAATACCGCACTGAGTCAATGCGGTCTTAGCCTCTCTGGTCTCAACACTCTGTCTGATTTTGGATTTTTTTTTTTTTTTTTCCAAAATCAGGCTTGACACCAGAGAGGCTGAATACCGCACTGAGTCAATGCGGTCTTAGCCTCTCTGGTCTCAACACTCTGTCTGATTTTGGATTTTTTTTTTTTTTTTCCAAAATCAGACTTGACACCAGATAGGCTGAATACTGCACTGAGTCAATGCGGTCTTAGCCTCTCTGTTGTCAACACTCTGTCTGATTTTGGATTTTTTTTTTTTTTTTTCCAAAATCAGACTTGACACCAGAGAGGCTGAATACTGCACTGAGTCAATGCGGTCTTAGCCTCTCTGGTCTCAACACTCTGTCTGATTTTGGATTTTTTTTTTTTTTTTCCAAAATCAGACTTGACACCAGAGAGGCTGAATACCGCACTGAGTCAATGCGGTCTTAGCCTCTCTGGTGTCAACACTCTGTCTGATTTTAGATTTTTTTTTTTTTTTTCCAAAATCAGACTTGACACCAGAGAGGCTGAATACCGCACTGAGTCAATGCGGTCTTAGCCTCTCTGGTGTCAACACTCTGTCTGATTTTGGATTTTTTTTTTTTTTTTTCAAAATCAGACTTGACACTAGAGAGGCTGAATACCGCACTGAGTCAATGCGGTCTTAGCCTCTCTGGTCTCAACACTCTGTCTGATTTTGGATTATTATTATTTTTTTTCCAAAATCCGACTTGACACCAGAGAGGCTGAATACCGCACTGAGTCAATGCTGTCTTAGCCTCTCTGGTCTCAACACTCTGTCTGATTTTGGATTTTTTTTTTTTTTTTTCCAAAATCAGACTTGACACCAGAGAGGCTGAATACCGCACTGAGTCAATGCGGTCTTAGCCTCTCTGGTCTCAACACTCTGTCTGATTTTGGATTTTTTTTTTTTTTTTTCCAAAATCAGACTTGACACCAGATAGGCTGAATACCGCACTGAGTCAATGCAGTCTTAGCCTCTCTGTTGTCAACACTCTGTCTGATTTTGGATTTTTTTTTTTTTTTTTCCAAAATCAGACTTGACACCAGAGAGGCTGAATACTGCACTGAGTCAATGCGGTCTTAGCCTCTCTGGTCTCAACACTCTGTCTGATTTTGGATTTTTTTTTTTTTTTTTCAAAATCAGACTTGACACCAGAGAGGCTGAATACCGCACTGAGTCAATGCGGTCTTAGCCTCTCTGGTGTCAACACTCTGTCTGATTTTAGATTTTTTTTTTTTTTTTCCAAAATCAGACTTGACACCAGAGAGGCTGAATACCGCACTGAGTCAATGCGGTCTTAGCCTCTCTGGTGTCAACACTCTGTCTGATTTTTGATTTTTGATTTTTTTTTTCAAAATCAGACTTGACACTAGAGAGGCTGAATACCGCACTGAGTCAATGCGGTCTTAGCCTCTCTGGTCTCAACACTCTGTCTGATTTTGGATTTTTTTTTTTTTTTTTCCAAAATCCGACTTGACACCAGAGAGGCTGAATACCGCACTGAGTCAATGCGGTCTTAGCCTCTCTGGTCTCAACACTCTGTCTGATTTTTGATTTTTGATTTTTTTTTTCTAAAATCAGACTTGACAACAGAGAGGCTGAATACCGCACTGAGTCAATGCGGTCTTAGCCTCTCTGGTGTCAACACTCTGTCTGATTTTGGATTTTTTTTTTTTTTTTCCAAAATCAGACTTGACACCAGAGAGGCTGAATACCGCACTGAGTCAATGCGGTCTTAGCCTCTCTGGTGTCAACACTCTGTCTGATTTTGGATTTTTTTTTTTTTTTTTTCCAAAATCAGACTTGACACCAGAGAGGCTGAATACTGCACTGAGTCAATGCGGTCTTAGCCTCTCTGGTCTCAACACTCTGACTGATTTTTGATTTTTGATTTTTTTTTCCAAAATCAGACTTGACACCAGAGAGGCTGAATACCGCACTGAGTCAATGCGGTCTTAGCCTCTCTGGTCTCAACACTCTGTCTGATTTTGGATTTTTTTTTTTTTTTTCCAAAATCAGACTTGACACCAGAGAGGCTGAATACCGCACTGAGTCAATGCGGTCTTAGCCTCTCTGGTGTCAACACTCTGTCTGATTTTAGATTTTTTTTTTTTTTTTCCAAAATCAGACTTGACACCAGAGAGGCTGAATACCGCACTGAGTCAATGCGGTCTTAGCCTCTCTGGTGTCAACACTCTGTCTGATTTTGGATTTTTTTTTTTTTTTTTCAAAATCAGACTTGACACTAGAGAGGCTGAATACCGCACTGAGTCAATGCGGTCTTAGCCTCTCTGGTCTCAACACTGTCTGATTTTGGATTTTTTTTTTTTTTTTTTCCAAAATCCGACTTGACACCAGAGAGGCTGAATACCGCACTGAGTCAATGCGGTCTTAGCCTCTCTGGTCTCAACACTCTGTCTGATTTTGGATTTTTTTTTTTTTTTTTCCAAAATCAGACTTGACACCAGAGAGGCTGAATACCGCACTGAGTCAATGCGGTCTTAGCCTCTCTGGTGTCAACACTCTGTCTGATTTTGGATTTTTTTTTTTTTTTTCCAAAATCAGACTTGACACCAGAGAGGCTGAATACCGCACTGAGTCAATGCGGTCTTAGCCTCTCTGGTGTCAACACTCTGTCTGATTTTGGATTTTTTTTTTTTTTTTTCCAAAATCAGACTTGACACCAGAGAGGCTGAATACTGCACTGAGTCAATGCGGTCTTAGCCTCTCTGGTCTCAACACTCTGTCTGATTTTTGATTTTTTTTTTTTTTTTCCAAAATCAGACTTGACACCAGAGAGGCTGAATACCGCACTGAGTCAATGCGGTCTTAGCCTCTCTGGTGTCAACACTCTGTCTGATTTTGGATTTTTTTTTTTTTTTTTCCAAAATCAGAGGCTGAATACTGCACTGAGTCAATGCGGTCTTAGCCTCTCTGGTCTCAACACTCTGTCTGATTTTGGATTTTTTTTTTTTTTTTCCAAAATCAGACTTGACACCAGAGAGGCTGAATACCGCACTGAGTCAATGCGGTCTTAGCCTCTCTGGTGTCAACACTGTCTGATTTTGGATTTTTTTTTTTTTTTTTCCAAAATCAGAGGCTGAATACTGCACTGAGTCAATGCGGTCTTAGCCTCTCTGGTCTCAACACTCTGTCTGATTTTGGATTTTTTTTTTTTTTTTCCAAAATCAGACTTGACACCAGAGAGGCTGAATACCGCACTGAGTCAATGCGGTCTTAGCCTCTCTGGTGTCAACACTGTCTGATTTTGGATTTTTTTTTTTTTTTTTCCAAAATCAGACTTGACACCAGAGAGGCTGAATACTGCACTGAGTCAATGCGGTCTTAGCCTCTCTGGTCTCAACACTCTGTCTGATTTTGGATTTTTTTTTTTTTTTTTCCAAAATCAGACTTGACACCAGAGAGGCTGAATACCGCACTGAGTCAATGCGGTCTTAGCCTCTCTGGTGTCAACACTCTGTCTGATTTTTGATTTTTGATTTTTTTTTCCAAAATCAGACTTGACACCAGAGAGGCTGAATACCGCACTGAGTCAATGCGGTCTTAGCCTCTCTGGTGTCAACACTCTGTCTGATTTTGGATTTTTTTTTTTTTTTTTCCAAAATCAGACTTGACACCAGAGAGGCTGAATACTGCACTGAGTCAATGCGGTCTTAGCCTCTCTGGTCTCAACACTCTGTCTGATTTTGGATTTTTTTTTTTTTTTTCCAAAATCAGACTTGACACCAGAGAGGCTGAATACCGCACTGAGTCAATGCGGTCTTAGCCTCTCTGGTCTCAACACTGTCTGATTTTGGATTTTTTTTTTTTTTTTTCCAAAATCAGACTTGACACCAGAGAGGCTGAATACCGCACTGAGTCAATGCGGTCTTAGCCTCTCTGGTGTCAACACTCTGTCTGATTTTGGATTTTTTTTTTTTTTCCAAAATCAGACTTGACACCAGAGAGGCTGAATACCGCACTGAGTCAATGCGGTCTTAGCCTCTCTGGTGTCAACACTCTGTCTGATTTTGGATTTTTTTTTTTTTTTTTCCAAAATCAGACTTGACACCAGAGAGGCTGAATACCGCACTGAGTCAATGCGGTCTTAGCCTCTCTGGTCTCAACACTCTGTCTGATTTTGGATTTTTTTTTTTTTTTTTCCAAAATCAGACTTGACACCAGAGAGGCTGAATACCGAACTGAGTCAATGCAGTCTTAGCCTCTCTGGTGTCAACACTCTGTCTGATTTTGGATTTTTTTTTTTTTTTTCTCCAAAATCAGACTTGACACCAGAGAGGCTGAATACCGCACTGAGTCAATGCGGTCTTAGCCTCTCTGGTCTCAACACTCTGTCTGATTTTGGATTTTTTTTTTTTTTTTTCCAAAATCAGACTTGACACCAGAGAGGCTGAATACCGCACTGAGTCAATGCGGTCTTAGCCTCTCTGGTGTCAACACTCTGTCTGATTTTGGATTTTTTTTTTTTTTTTCAAAATCAGACTTGACACTAGAGAGGCTGAATACCGCACTGAGTCAATGCGGTCTTAGCCTCTCTGGTCTCAACACTCTGTCTGATTTTGGATTTTTTTTTTTTTTTTTCCAAAATCCGACTTGACACCAGAGAGGCTGAATACCGCACTGAGTCAATGCGGTCTTAGCCTCTCTGGTCTCAACACTCTGTCTGATTTTGGATTTTTTTTTTTTTTTTTCCAAAATCAGACTTGACACCAGAGAGGCTGAATACCGCACTGAGTCAATGCGGTCTTAGGCTCTCTGGTGTCAACACTCTGTCTGATTTTGGATTTTTTTTTTTTTTTTCCAAAATCAGACTTGACACCAGAGAGGCTGAATACCGCACTGAGTCAATGCGGTCTTAGCCTCTCTGGTGTCAACACTCTGTCTGATTTTGGATTTTTTTTTTTTTTTTTTTTTTAATCAGACTTGACACCAGAGAGGCTGAATACTGCACTGAGTCAATGCGGTCTTAGCCTCTCTGGTCTCAACACTCTGTCTGATTTTTGATTTTTTTTTTTTTTTTCCAAAATCAGACTTGACACCAGAGAGGCTGAATACCGCACTGAGTCAATGCGGTCTTAGCCTCTCTGGTGTCAACACTCTGTCTGATTTTGGATTTTTTTTTTTTTTTTCCAAAATCAGAGGCTGAATACTGCACTGAGTCAATGCGGTCTTAGCCTCTCTGGTCTCAACACTCTGTCTGATTTTGGATTTTTTTTTTTTTTTTACCAAAATCAGACTTGACACCAGAGAGGCTGAATACCGCACTGAGTCAATGCGGTCTTAGCCTCTCTGGTGTCAACACTCTGTCTGATTTTGGATTTTTTTTTTTTTTCCAAAATCAGACTTGACACCAGAGAGGCTGAATACCGCACTGAGTCAATGCGGTCTTAGCCTCTCTGGTGTCAACACTCTGTCTGATTTTGGATTTTTTTTTTTTTTTTTTCAAAATCAGACTTGACACCAGAGAGGCTGAATACCGCACTGAGTCAATGCGGTCTTAGCCTCTCTGGTCTCAACACTCTGTCTGATTTTGGATTTTTTTTTTTTTTTTTTCCAAAATCAGACTTGACACCAGAGAGGCTGAATACCGAACTGAGTCAATGCAGTCTTAGCCTCTCTGGTCTCAACACTCTGTCTGATTATGGATTTTTTTTTTTTTTTTTCCAAAATCAGACTTGACACCAGAGAGGCTGAATACCGCACTGAGTCAATGCGGTCTTAGCCTCTCTGGTCTCAACACTCTGTCTGATTTTGGATTTTTTTTTTTTTTTTTCCAAAATCAGACTTGACACCAGAGAGGCTGAATACCGCACTGAGTCAATGCGGTCTTAGCCTCTCTGGTCTCAACACTCTGTCTGATTTTGGATTTTTTCTTTTTCTTTTCCAAAATCAGACTTGACACCAGATAGGCTGAATACTGCACTGAGTCAATGCGGTCTTAGCCTCTCTGGTGTCAACACTCTGTCTGATTTTGGATTTTTTTTTTTTTTTTCCAAAATAAGACTTGACACCAGAGAGGCTGAATACCGCACTGAGTCAATGCGGTCTTAGCCTCTCTGGTCTCAACACTCTGTCTGATTTTGGATTTTTTTTTTTTTTTTTCCAAAATCAGACTTGACACCAGATAGGCTGAATACTGCACTGAGTCAATGCGGTCTTAGCCTCTCTGTTGTCAACACTCTGTCTGATTTTGGATTTTTTTTTTTTTTTTTCCAAAATCAGACTTGACACCAGAGAGGCTGAATACTGCACTGAGTCAATGCGGTCTTAGCCTCTCTGGTCTCAACACTCTGTCTGATTTTGGATTTTTTTTTTTTTTTTCCAAAATCAGACTTGACACCAGAGAGGCTGAATACCGCACTGAGTCAATGCGGTCTTAGCCTCTCTGGTGTCAACACTCTGTCTGATTTTAGATTTTTTTTTTTTTTTTCCAAAATCAGACTTGACACCAGAGAGGCTGAATACCGCACTGAGTCAATGCGGTCTTAGCCTCTCTGGTGTCAACACTCTGTCTGATTTTGGATTTTTTTTTTTTTTTTTTCCAAAATCAGACTTGACACCAGAGAGGCTGAATACTGCACTGAGTCAATGCGGTCTTAGCCTCTCTGGTCTCAACACTCTGTCTGATTTTTGATTTTTTTTTTTTTTTTCCAAAATCAGACTTGACACCAGAGAGGCTGAATACCGCACTGAGTCAATGCGGTCTTAGCCTCTCTGGTCTCAACACTCTGTCTGATTTTGGATTTTTTTTTTTTTTTTCCAAAATCAGACTTGACACCAGAGAGGCTGAATACCGCACTGAGTCAATGCGGTCTTAGCCTCTCTGGTGTCAACACTCTGTCTGATTTTAGATTTTTTTTTTTTTTTTCCAAAATCAGACTTGACACCAGAGAGGCTGAATACCGCACTGAGTCAATGCGGTCTTAGCCTCTCTGGTGTCAACACTCTGTCTGATTTTGGATTTTTTTTTTTTTTTTTCAAAATCAGACTTGACACTAGAGAGGCTGAATACCGCACTGAGTCAATGCGGTCTTAGCCTCTCTGGTCTCAACACTGTCTGATTTTGGATTTTTTTTTTTTTTTTTCCAAAATCCGACTTGACACCAGAGAGGCTGAATACCGCACTGAGTCAATGCGGTCTTAGCCTCTCTGGTCTCAACACTCTGTCTGATTTTGGATTTTTTTTTTTTTTTTCAAAAATCAGACTTGACACCAGAGAGGCTGAATACCGCACTGAGTCAATGCGGTCTTAGCCTCTCTGGTCTCAACACTCTGTCTGATTTTGGATTTTTTTTTTTTCTTTTCCAAAATCAGACTTGACACCAGATAGGCTGAATACTGCACTGAGTCAATGCGGTCTTAGCCTCTCTGGTGTCAACACTCTGTCTGATTTTGGATTTTTTTTTTTTTTTTCCAAAATAAGACTTGACACCAGAGAGGCTGAATACCGCACTGAGTCAATGCGGTCTTAGCCTCTCTGGTCTCAACACTCTGTCTGATTTTGGATTTTTTTTTTTTTTTTTTCCCAAAATCAGACTTGACACCAGAGAGGCTGAATACCGCACTGAGTCAATGCGGTCTTAGCCTCTCTGGTGTCAACACTCTGTCTGATTTTGGATTTTTTTTTTTTTTTCCAAAATCAGACTTGACACCAGAGAGGCTGAATACTGCACTGAGTCAATGCGGTCTTAGCCTCTCTGGTCTCAACACTCTGTCTGATTTTGGATTTTTTTTTTTTTTTTCCAAAATCAGACTTGACACCAGAGAGGCTGAATACCGCACTGAGTCAATGCGGTCTTAGCCTCTCTGGTGTCAACACTCTGTCTGATTTTGGATTTTTTTTTTTTTTTTCCAAAATCAGACTTGACACCAGAGAGGCTGAATACCGCACTGAGTCAATGCGGTCTTAGCCTCTCTGGTCTCAACACTCTGTCTGATTTTGGATTTTTTTTTTTTTTTTTCCAAAATCAGGCTTGACACCAGAGAGGCTGAATACCGCACTGAGTCAATGCGGTCTTAGCCTCTCTGGTCTCAACACTCTGTCTGATTTTGGATTTTTTTTTTTTTTTTCCAAAATCAGACTTGACACCAGATAGGCTGAATACTGCACTGCGTCAATGCGGTCTTAGCCTCTCTGTTGTCAACACTCTGTCTGATTTTGGATTTTTTTTTTTTTTTTTCCAAAATCAGACTTGACACCAGAGAGGCTGAATACTGCACTGAGTCAATGCGGTCTTAGCCTCTCTGGTCTCAACACTCTGTCTGATTTTGGATTTTTTTTTTTTTTTTCCAAAATCAGACTTGACACCAGAGAGGCTGAATACCGCACTGAGTCAATGCGGTCTTAGCCTCTCTGGTGTCAACACTCTGTCTGATTTTAGATTTTTTTTTTTTTTTTCCAAAATCAGACTTGACACCAGAGAGGCTGAATACCGCACTGAGTCAATGCGGTCTTAGCCTCTCTGGTGTCAACACTCTGTCTGATTTTGGATTTTTTTTTTTTTTTTTCAAAATCAGACTTGACACTAGAGAGGCTGAATACCGCACTGAGTCAATGCGGTCTTAGCCTCTCTGGTCTCAACACTCTGTCTGATTTTGGATTATTATTATTTTTTTTCCAAAATCCGACTTGACACCAGAGAGGCTGAATACCGCACTGAGTCAATGCTGTCTTAGCCTCTCTGGTCTCAACACTCTGTCTGATTTTGGATTTTTTTTTTTTTTTTTCCAAAATCAGACTTGACACCAGAGAGGCTGAATACCGCACTGAGTCAATGCGGTCTTAGCCTCTCTGGTCTCAACACTCTGTCTGATTTTGGATTTTTTTTTTTTTTTTTCCAAAATCAGACTTGACACCAGATAGGCTGAATACCGCACTGAGTCAATGCAGTCTTAGCCTCTCTGTTGTCAACACTCTGTCTGATTTTGGATTTTTTTTTTTTTTTTTCCAAAATCAGACTTGACACCAGAGAGGCTGAATACTGCACTGAGTCAATGCGGTCTTAGCCTCTCTGGTCTCAACACTCTGTCTGATTTTGGATTTTTTTTTTTTTTTTCCAAAATCAGACTTGACACCAGAGAGGCTGAATACCGCACTGAGTCAATGCGGTCTTAGCCTCTCTGGTGTCAACACTCTGTCTGATTTTAGATTTTTTTTTTTTTTTTCCAAAATCAGACTTGACACCAGAGAGGCTGAATACCGCACTGAGTCAATGCGGTCTTAGCCTCTCTGGTGTCAACACTCTGTCTGATTTTTGATTTTTGATTTTTTTTTTCAAAATCAGACTTGACACTAGAGAGGCTGAATACCGCACTGAGTCAATGCGGTCTTAGCCTCTCTGGTCTCAACACTCTGTCTGATTTTGGATTTTTTCTTTTTTTTTTCGAAAATCCGACTTGACACCAGAGAGGCTGAATACCGCACTGAGTCAATGCGGTCTTAGCCTCTCTGGTCTCAACACTCTGTCTGATTTTTGATTTTTGATTTTTTTTTTCTAAAATCAGACTTGACAACAGAGAGGCTGAATACCGCACTGAGTCAATGCGGTCTTAGCCTCTCTGGTGTCAACACTCTGTCTGATTTTGGATTTTTTTTTTTTTTTTCCAAAATCAGACTTGACACCAGAGAGGCTGAATACCGCACTGAGTCAATGCGGTCTTAGCCTCTCTGGTGTCAACACTCTGTCTGATTTTGGATTTTTTTTTTTTTTTTTTCCAAAATCAGACTTGACACCAGAGAGGCTGAATACTGCACTGAGTCAATGCGGTCTTAGCCTCTCTGGTCTCAACACTCTGACTGATTTTTGATTTTTGATTTTTTTTTCCAAAATCAGACTTGACACCAGAGAGGCTGAATACCGCACTGAGTCAATGCGGTCTTAGCCTCTCTGGTCTCAACACTCTGTCTGATTTTGGATTTTTTTTTTTTTTTTCCAAAATCAGACTTGACACCAGAGAGGCTGAATACCGCACTGAGTCAATGCGGTCTTAGCCTCTCTGGTGTCAACACTCTGTCTGATTTTAGATTTTTTTTTTTTTTTTCCAAAATCAGACTTGACACCAGAGAGGCTGAATACCGCACTGAGTCAATGCGGTCTTAGCCTCTCTGGTGTCAACACTCTGTCTGATTTTGGATTTTTTTTTTTTTTTTTCAAAATCAGACTTGACACTAGAGAGGCTGAATACCGCACTGAGTCAATGCGGTCTTAGCCTCTCTGGTCTCAACACTGTCTGATTTTGGATTTTTTTTTTTTTTTTTTCCAAAATCCGACTTGACACCAGAGAGGCTGAATACCGCACTGAGTCAATGCGGTCTTAGCCTCTCTGGTCTCAACACTCTGTCTGATTTTGGATTTTTTTTTTTTTTTTTCCAAAATCAGACTTGACACCAGAGAGGCTGAATACCGCACTGAGTCAATGCGGTCTTAGCCTCTCTGGTGTCAACACTCTGTCTGATTTTGGATTTTTTTTTTTTTTTTCCAAAATCAGACTTGACACCAGAGAGGCTGAATACCGCACTGAGTCAATGCGGTCTTAGCCTCTCTGGTGTCAACACTCTGTCTGATTTTGGATTTTTTTTTTTTTTTTTCCAAAATCAGACTTGACACCAGAGAGGCTGAATACTGCACTGAGTCAATGCGGTCTTAGCCTCTCTGGTCTCAACACTCTGTCTGATTTTTGATTTTTTTTTTTTTTTTCCAAAATCAGACTTGACACCAGAGAGGCTGAATACCGCACTGAGTCAATGCGGTCTTAGCCTCTCTGGTGTCAACACTCTGTCTGATTTTGGATTTTTTTTTTTTTTTTTCCAAAATCAGAGGCTGAATACTGCACTGAGTCAATGCGGTCTTAGCCTCTCTGGTCTCAACACTCTGTCTGATTTTGGATTTTTTTTTTTTTTTTCCAAAATCAGACTTGACACCAGAGAGGCTGAATACCGCACTGAGTCAATGCGGTCTTAGCCTCTCTGGTGTCAACACTCTGTCTGATTTTGGATTTTTTTTTTTTTTCTAAAATCAGACTTGACACCAGAGAGGCTGAATACCGCACTGAGTCAATGCGGTCTTAGCCTCTCTGGTGTCAACACTGTCTGATTTTGGATTTTTTTTTTTTTTTTTCCAAAATCAGACTTGACACCAGAGAGGCTGAATACTGCACTGAGTCAATGCGGTCTTAGCCTCTCTGGTCTCAACACTCTGTCTGATTTTGGATTTTTTTTTTTTTTTTTCCAAAATCAGACTTGACACCAGAGAGGCTGAATACCGCACTGAGTCAATGCGGTCTTAGCCTCTCTGGTGTCAACACTCTGTCTGATTTTTGATTTTTGATTTTTTTTTCCAAAATCAGACTTGACACCAGAGAGGCTGAATACCGCACTGAGTCAATGCGGTCTTAGCCTCTCTGGTGTCAACACTCTGTCTGATTTTGGATTTTTTTTTTTTTTTTTCCAAAATCAGACTTGACACCAGAGAGGCTGAATACTGCACTGAGTCAATGCGGTCTTAGCCTCTCTGGTCTCAACACTCTGTCTGATTTTGGATTTTTTTTTTTTTTTTCCAAAATCAGACTTGACACCAGAGAGGCTGAATACCGCACTGAGTCAATGCGGTCTTAGCCTCTCTGGTCTCAACACTGTCTGATTTTGGATTTTTTTTTTTTTTTTTCCAAAATCAGACTTGACACCAGAGAGGCTGAATACCGCACTGAGTCAATGCGGTCTTAGCCTCTCTGGTGTCAACACTCTGTCTGATTTTGGATTTTTTTTTTTTTTCCAAAATCAGACTTGACACCAGAGAGGCTGAATACCGCACTGAGTCAATGCGGTCTTAGCCTCTCTGGTGTCAACACTCTGTCTGATTTTGGATTTTTTTTTTTTTTTTTCCAAAATCAGACTTGACACCAGAGAGGCTGAATACCGCACTGAGTCAATGCGGTCTTAGCCTCTCTGGTCTCAACACTCTGTCTGATTTTGGATTTTTTTTTTTTTTTTTCCAAAATCAGACTTGACACCAGAGAGGCTGAATACCGAACTGAGTCAATGCAGTCTTAGCCTCTCTGGTGTCAACACTCTGTCTGATTTTGGATTTTTTTTTTTTTTTTCTCCAAAATCAGACTTGACACCAGAGAGGCTGAATACCGCACTGAGTCAATGCGGTCTTAGCCTCTCTGGTCTCAACACTCTGTCTGATTTTGGATTTTTTTGTTTTTTTTTCCAAAATCAGACTTGACACCAGAGAGGCTGAATACCGCACTGAGTCAATGCGGTCTTAGCCTCTCTGGTGTCAACACTCTGTCTGATTTTGGATTTTTTTTTTTTTTTTCAAAATCAGACTTGACACTAGAGAGGCTGAATACCGCACTGAGTCAATGCGGTCTTAGCCTCTCTGGTCTCAACACTCTGTCTGATTTTGGATTTTTTTTTTTTTTTTTCCAAAATCCGACTTGACACCAGAGAGGCTGAATACCGCACTGAGTCAATGCGGTCTTAGCCTCTCTGGTCTCAACACTCTGTCTGATTTTGGATTTTTTTTTTTTTTTTTCCAAAATCAGACTTGACACCAGAGAGGCTGAATACCGCACTGAGTCAATGCGGTCTTAGGCTCTCTGGTGTCAACACTCTGTCTGATTTTGGATTTTTTTTTTTTTTTTCCAAAATCAGACTTGACACCAGAGAGGCTGAATACCGCACTGAGTCAATGCGGTCTTAGCCTCTCTGGTGTCAACACTCTGTCTGATTTTGGATTTTTTTTTTTTTTTTTTTTTAATCAGACTTGACACCAGAGAGGCTGAATACTGCACTGAGTCAATGCGGTCTTAGCCTCTCTGGTCTCAACACTCTGTCTGATTTTTGATTTTTTTTTTTTTTTTCCAAAATCAGACTTGACACCAGAGAGGCTGAATACCGCACTGAGTCAATGCGGTCTTAGCCTCTCTGGTGTCAACACTCTGTCTGATTTTGGATTTTTTTTTTTTTTTTTCCAAAATCAGAGGCTGAATACTGCACTGAGTCAATGCGGTCTTAGCCTCTCTGGTCTCAACACTCTGTCTGATTTTGGATTTTTTTTTTTTTTTTACCAAAATCAGACTTGACACCAGAGAGGCTGAATACCGCACTGAGTCAATGCGGTCTTAGCCTCTCTGGTGTCAACACTCTGTCTGATTTTGGATTTTTTTTTTTTTTTTCCAAAATCAGACTTGACACCAGAGAGGCTGAATACTGCACTGAGTCAATGCGGTCTTAGCCTCTCTGGTCTCAACACTCTGTCTGATTTTGGATTTTTTTTTTTTTTTTCCAAAATCAGACATGACACCAGAGAGGCTGAATACCGCACTGAGTCAATGCGGTCTTAGCCTCTCTGGTGTCAACACTCTGTCTGATTTTTGATTTTTGATTTTTTTTTTCCAAAATCAGACTTGACACCAGAGAGGCTGAATACCGCACTGAGTCAATGCGGTCTTAGCCTCTCTGGTGTCAACACTCTGTCTGATTTTGGATTTTTTTTTTTTTCCAAAATCAGACTTGACACCAGAGAGGCTGAATACCGCACTGAGTCAATGCGGTCTTAGCCTCTCTGGTGTCAACACTCTGTCTGATTTTGGATTTTTTTTTTTTTCCAAAATCAGACTTGACACCAGAGAGGCTGAATACCGCACTGAGTCAATGCGGTCTTAGCCTCTCTGGTGTCAACACTCTGTCTGATTTTGGATTTTTTTTTTTTTTTTTCAAAAATCAGACTTGACACCAGAGAGGCTGAATACCGCACTGAGTCAATGCGGTCTTAGCCTCTCTGGTGTCAACACTCTGTCTGATTTTGGATTTTTTTTTTTTTTTTCCAAAATCAGACTTGACACCAGAGAGGCTGAATACCGCACTGAGTCAATGCGGTCTTAGCCTCTCTGGTGTCAACACTGTCTGATTTTGGATTTTTTTTTTTTTTTTTCCAAAATCAGACTTGACACCAGAGAGGCTGAATACTGCACTGAGTCAATGCGGTCTTAGCCTCTCTGGTCTCAACACTCTGTCTGATTTTGGATTTTTTTTTTTTTTTCCAAAATCAGACTTGACACCAGAGAGGCTGAATACCGCACTGAGTCAATGCGGTCTTAGCCTCTCTGGTGTCAACACTCTGTCTGATTTTTGATTTTTGATTTTTTTTTCCAAAATCAGACTTGACACCAGAGAGGCTGAATACCGCACTGAGTCAATGCGGTCTTAGCCTCTCTGGTGTCAACACTCTGTCTGATTTTGGATTTTTTTTTTTTTTTTTTCCAAAATCAGAGGCTGAATACTGCACTGAGTCAATGCAGTCTTAGCCTCTCTGGTCTCAACACTGTCTGATTTTGGATTTTTTTTTTTTTTTTTCCAAAATCAGACTTGACACCAGAGAGGCTGAATACCGCACTGAGTCAATGCGGTCTTAGCCTCTCTGGTGTCAACACTCTGTCTGATTTTGGATTTTTTTTTTTTTTTTCCAAAATCAGACTTGACACCAGAGAGGCTGAATACTGCACTGAGTCAATGCGGTCTTAGCCTCTCTGGTCTCAACACTCTGTCTGATTTTGGATTTTTTTTTTTTTTTTTCCAAAATCAGACTTGACACCAGAGAGGCTGAATACCGCACTGAGTCAATGCGGTCTTAGCCTCTCTGGTGTCAACACTCTGTCTGATTTTGGATTTTTTTTTTTTTTCCAAAATCAGACTTGACACCAGAGAGGCTGAATACCGCACTGAGTCAATGTGGTCTTAGCCTCTCTGGTGTCAACACTCTGTCTGATTTTGGATTTTTTTTTTTTTTTTCCAAAATCAGACTTGACACCAGAGAGGCTGAATACCGCACTGAGTCAATGCGGTCTTAGCCTCTCTGGTCTCAACACTCTGTCTGATTTTGGATTTTTTTTTTTTTTTTTTCCAAAATCAGACTTGACACCAGAGAGGCTCAATACTGAACTGAGTCAATGCAGTCTTAGCCTCTCTGGTGTCAACACTCTGTCTGATTTTGGATTTTTTTTTTTTTTTTCCAAAATCAGACTTGACACCAGAGAGGCTGAATACCGCACTGAGTCAATGCGGTCTTAGCCTCTCTGGTCTCAACACTCTGTCTGATTTTGGATTTTTTTTTTTTTTTTTTCCCAAAATCCGACTTGACACCAGAGAGGCTGAATACCGCACTGAGTCAATGCGGTCTTAGCCTCTCTGGTGTCAACACTCTGTCTGATTTTGGATTTTTTTTTTTTTTTCCAAAATCAGACTTGACACCAGAGAGGCTGAATACTGCACTGAGTCAATGCGGTCTTAGCCTCTCTGGTCTCAACACTCTGTCTGATTTTGGATTTTTTTTTTTTTTTTCCAAAATCAGACTTGACACCAGAGAGGCTGAATACCGCACTGAGTCAATGCGGTCTTAGCCTCTCTGGTGTCAACACTCTGTCTGATTTTGGATTTTTTTTTTTTTTTCCAAAATCAGACTTGACACCAGAGAGGCTGAATACCGCACTGAGTCAATGCGGTCTTAGCCTCTCTGGTGTCAACACTCTGTCTGATTTTGGATTTTTATTTTTATTTTCCAAAATCAGACTTGACACCAGAGAGGCTGAATACCGCACTGAGTCAATGCGGTCTTAGCCTCTCTGGTGTCAACACTCTGTCTGATTTTAGATTTTTTTTTTCCAAAATCAGACTTGACACCAGAGAGGCTGAATACCGCACTGAGTCAATGCGGTCTTAGCCTCTCTGGTGTCAACACTCTGTCTGATTTTGGATTTTTTTTTTTTTTTTTCAAAATCAGACTTGACACTAGAGAGGCTGAATACCGCACTGAGTCAATGCGGTCTTAGCCTCTCTGGTCTCAACACTCTGTCTGATTTTGGATTATTTTTATTTTTTTTCTAAAATCCGACTTGACACCAGAGAGGCTGAATACCGCACTGAGTCAATGCGGTCTTAGCCTCTCTGGTCTCAACACTCTGTCTGATTTTTGATTTTTTTTTTTTTTTTCCAAAATCAGACTTGACACCAGAGAGGCTGAATACCGCACTGAGTCAATGCGGTCTTAGCCTCTCTGGTGTCAACACTCTGTCTGATTTTGGATTTTGGATTTTTTTTTTCCAAAATCAGAGGCTGAATACTGCACTGAGTCAATGCGGTCTTAGCCTCTCTGGTCTCAACACTCTGATTTTGGATTTTTTTTTTTTTTCCCAAAATCAGACTTGACACCAGAGAGGCTGAATACCGCACTGAGTCAATGCGGTCTTAGCCTCTCTGGTGTCAACACTCTGTCTGATTTTGGATTTTTTTTTTTTTTTTCCAAAATCAGACTTGACACCAGAGAGGCTGAATACTGCACTGAGTCAATGCGGTCTTAGCCTCTCTGGTCTCAACACTCTGTCTGATTTTGGATTTTTTTTTTTTTTTTTCCAAAATCAGACTTGACACCAGAGAGGCTGAATACCGCACTGAGTCAATGCGGTCTTAGCCTCTCTGGTGTCAACACTCTGTCTGATTTTGGATTTTTTTTTTTTTTCCAAAATCAGACTTGACACCAGAGAGGCTGAATACCGCACTGAGTCAATGCGGTCTTAGCCTCTCTGGTGTCAACACTCTGTCTGATTTTGGATTTTTTTTTTTTTTTTCCAAAATCAGACTTGACACCAGAGAGGCTGAATACCGCACTGAGTCAATGCGGTCTTAGCCTCTCTGGTCTCAACACTCTGTCTGATTTTGGATTTTTTTTTTTTTTTTTCCAAAATCAGACTTGACACCAGAGAGGCTCAATACTGAACTGAGTCAATGCAGTCTTAGCCTCTCTGGTGTCAACACTCTGTCTGATTTTGGATTTTTTTTTTTTTTTCCAAAATCAGACTTGACACCAGAGAGGCTGAATACCGCACTGAGTCAATGCGGTCTTAGCCTCTCTGGTCTCAACACTCTGTCTGATTTTGGATTTTTTTTTTTTTTTTTTCCCAAAATCCGACTTGACACCAGAGAGGCTGAATACCGCACTGAGTCAATGCGGTCTTAGCCTCTCTGGTGTCAACACTCTGTCTGATTTTGGATTTTTTTTTTTTTTTCCAAAATCAGACTTGACACCAGAGAGGCTGAATACTGCACTGAGTCAATGCGGTCTTAGCCTCTCTGGTCTCAACACTCTGTCTGATTTTGGATTTTTTTTTTTTTTTTCCAAAATCAGACTTGACACCAGAGAGGCTGAATACCGCACTGAGTCAATGCGGTCTTAGCCTCTCTGGTGTCAACACTCTGTCTGATTTTGGATTTTTTTTTTTTTTTCCAAAATCAGACTTGACACCAGAGAGGCTGAATACCGCACTGAGTCAATGCGGTCTTAGCCTCTCTGGTGTCAACACTCTGTCTGATTTTGGATTTTTTTTTTTTTTTTCCAAAATCAGACTTGACACCAGAGAGGCTGAATACCGCACTGAGTCAATGCGGTCTTAGCCTCTCTGGTGTCAACACTCTGTCTGATTTTAGATTTTTTTTTTCCAAAATCAGACTTGACACCAGAGAGGCTGAATACCGCACTGAGTCAATGCGGTCTTAGCCTCTCTGGTGTCAACACTCTGTCTGATTTTGGATTTTTTTTTTTTTTTTTCAAAATCAGACTTGACACTAGAGAGGCTGAATACCGCACTGAGTCAATGCGGTCTTAGCCTCTCTGGTCTCAACACTCTGTCTGATTTTGGATTATTTTATTTTTTTTTCCAAAATCCGACTTGACACCAGAGAGGCTGAATACCGCACTGAGTCAATGCGGTCTTAGCCTCTCTGTTGTCAACACTCTGTCTGATTTTGGATTTTTTTTTTTTTTTTTCCAAAATCAGACTTGACACCAGAGAGGCTGAATACTGCACTGAGTCAATGCGGTCTTAGCCTCTCTGGTGTCAACACTCTGTCTGATTTTGGATTTTTTTTTTTTTTTTTTCAAAATCAGACTTGACACCAGAGAGGCTGAATACTGCACTGAGTCAATGCGGTCTTAGCCTCTCTGGTCTCAACACTCTGTCTGATTTTTGATTTTTTTTTTTTTTTTCCAAAATCAGACTTGACACCAGAGAGGCTGAATACCGCACTGAGTCAATGCGGTCTTAGCCTCTCTGGTGTCAACACTCTGTCTGATTTTGGATTTTTTTTTTTTTTTTTTCCAAAATCAGAGGCTGAATACTGCACTGAGTCAATGCGGTCTTAGCCTCTCTGGTCTCAACACTCTGATTTTGGATTTTTTTTTTTTTTCCCAAAATCAGACTTGACACCAGAGAGGCTGAATACCGCACTGAGTCAATGCGGTCTTAGCCTCTCTGGTCTCAACACTCTGTCTGATTTTGGATTTTTTTTTTTTTCCCAAAATCAGACTTGACACCAGAGAGGCTGAATACTGCACTGAGTCAATGCGGTCTTAGCCTCTCTGGTCTCAACACTCTGTCTGATTTTGGATTTTTTTTTTTTTTCCCAAAATCAGACTTGACACCAGAGAGGCTGAATACTGCACTGAGTCAATGCGGTCTTAGCCTCTCTGGTCTCAACACTCTGTCTGATTTTGGATTTTTTTTTTTTTCCCAAAATCAGACTTGACACCAGAGAGGCTGAATACCGCACTGAGTCAATGCGGTCTTAGCCTCTCTGGTCTCAACACTCTGATTTTGGATTTTTTTTTTTTTTTCCCAAAATCAGACTTGACACCAGAGAGGCTGAATACCGCACTGAGTCAATGCGGTCTTAGCCTCTCTGGTCTCAACACTCTGTCTGATTTTGGATTTTTTTTTTTTTCCCAAAATCAGACTTGACACCAGAGAGGCTGAATACCGCACTGAGTCAATGCGGTCTTAGCCTCTCTGGTCTCAACACTCTGATTTTGGATTTTTTTTTTTTTTCCCAAAATCAGACTTGACACCAGAGAGGCTGAATACCGCACTGAGTCAATGCGGTCTTAGTCTCTCTGGTCTCAACACTCTGATTTTGGATTTTTTTTTTGTTTTCCCAAAATCAGACTTGACACCAGAGAGGCTGAATACCGCACTGAGTCAATGCGGTCTTAGCCTCTCTGGTCTCAACACTCTGTCTGATTTTGGATTTTTTTTTTTTTTCCCAAAATCAGACTTGACACCAGAGAGGCTGAATACCGCACTGAGTCAATGCGGTCTTAGCCTCTCTGGTCTCAACACTCTGTCTGATTTTGGATTTTTTTTTTCTTTTCCCAAAATCAGACTTGACACCAGAGAGGCTGAATACCGCACTGAGTCAATGCGGTCTTAGCCTCTCTGGTCTCAACACTCTGATTTTGGATTTTTTTTTTTTTTCCCAAAATCAGACTTGACACCAGAGAGCCTGAATACCGCACTGAGTCAATGCGGTCTTAGCCTCTCTGGTCTCAACACTCTGTCTGATTTTGGATTTTTTTTTTTTTCCCAAAATCAGACTTGACACCAGAGAGGCTGAATACTGCACTGAGTCAATGCGGTCTTAGCCTCTCTGGTCTCAACACTCTGTCTGATTTTGGATTTTTTTTTTTTCCCCCAAAATCAGACTTGACACCAGAGAGGCTGAATACTGCACTGAGTCAATGCGGTCTTAGGGCCTGTGTCCACCTGGCGTCTTTTCCTCAGGTCCAGCGTCTATTTTCAATTGTTTCCAATGGGAGGAGAGCGTATGCGAGCGCACACGGACGTGTAGAGAAAGTGCAGAGCGCCCAGCGTCTTTTTTCGGCGTTTTTGTGCGCCGACTCCCAGCGCTTCCAGCTGAAAATATTTTAACTTTTCAGAAAGACGCTGGTGTCGGCTGCTCCTTTTCTGGTAACTAATCATATGGAAAAACTATCGCAACAGAGACAGAACGGCTCAATTGTGGGAGCAGATCGGCTAGACACTTAATATTTCTGGTGAGTGTTGTGCTTACTGCTTTTAATAGCGTAGCCTACCTGTGTTGTTAGCTTGCTAGCTGTCAGCTATCAAGCTGAACTAACGTTACTTGCAGACTGCTTCCTTGTATATTGTGCGCTGGGATCAGCGTTCCCCAGCGCACTCCCAGCTTTTAACGTCGGAAAAAGAAGCTAGGTGGACACAGGCCCTTAGCCTCTCTGGTCTCAACACTCTGTCTGATTTTGGATTTTTTTTTTTTTCCCAAAATCAGACTTGACACCAGAGAGGCTGAATACCGCACTGAGTCAATGCGGTCTTAGCCTCTCTGGTCTCAACACTCTGATTTTGGATTTTTTTTTTTTTTCCCAAAATCAGACTTGACACCAGAGAGGCTGAATACCGCACTGAGTCAATGCGGTCTTAGCCTCTCTGGTCTCAACACTCTGTCTGATTTTGGATTATTTTTTTTTTCCCAAAATCAGACTTGACACCAGAGAGGCTGAATACCGCACTGAGTCAATGCGGTCTTAGCCTCTCTGGTCTCAACACTCTGATTTTGGATTTTTTTTTTTTTTCCCAAAATCAGACTTGACACCAGAGAGGCTGAATACCGCACTGAGTCAATGCGGTCTTAGCCTCTCTGGTCTCAACACTCTAATTTTGGATTTTTTTTTTTTTTTACCAAAATCAGACTTGACACCAGAGAGGCTGAATACCGCACTGAGTCAATGCGGTCTTAGCCTCTCTGGTCTCAACACTCTGATTTTGGATTTTTTTTTTTTTCCCAAAATCAGACTTGACACCAGAGAGGCTGAATACCGCACTGAGTCAATGCGGTCTTAGCCTCTCTGGTCTCAACACTCTGATTTTGGATTTTTTTTTTTTTTCCCAAAATCAGACTTGACACCAGAGAGGCTGAATACCGCACTGAGTCAATGCGGTCTTAGCCTCTCTGGTCTCAACACTCTGTCTGATTTTGGATTTTTTTTTTTCCCCCAAAATCAGACTTGACACCAGAGAGGCTGAATACCGCACTGAGTCAATGCGGTCTTAGCCTCTCTGGTCTCAACACTCTGTCTGATTTTGGATTTATTTTTTTTTCCCAAAATCAGACTTGACACCAGAGAGGCTGAATACCGCACTGAGTCAATGCGGTCTTAGCCTCTCTGGTCTCAACACTCTGATTTTGGATTTTTTTTTTTTTTCCCAAAATCAGACTTGACACCAGAGAGGCTGAATACCGCACTGAGTCAATGCGGTCTTAGCCTCTCTGGTCTCAACACTCTAATTTTGGATTTTTTTTTTTTTTTACCAAAATCAGACTTGACACCAGAGAGGCTGAATACCGCACTGAGTCAATGCGGTCTTAGCCTCTCTGGTCTCAACACTCTGATTTTGGATTTTTTTTTTTTTTCCCAAAATCAGACTTGACACCAGAGAGGCTGAATACCGCACTGAGTCAATGCGGTCTTAGCCTCTCTGGTCTCAACACTCTGATTTTGGATTTTTTTTTTTTTTCCCAAAATCAGACTTGACACCAGAGAGGCTGAATACCGCACTGAGTCAATGCGGTCTTAGCCTCTCTGGTCTCAACACTCTGTCTGATTTTGGATTTTTTTTTTTCCCCCAAAATCAGATTTGACACCAGAGAGGCTGAATACCGCACTGAGTCAATGCGGTCTTAGCCTCTCTGGTCTCAACACTCTGTCTGATTTTGGATTTTTTTTTTTTTTCCCAAAATCAGACTTGACACCAGAGAGGCTGAATACCGCACTGATTCAATGCGGTCTTAGCCTCTCTGGTCTCAACACTCTGATTTTGGATTTTTTTTTTTTTCCCCCAAAATCAGACTTGACACCAGAGAGGCTGAATACCGCACTGAGTCAATGCGGTCTTAGCCTCTCTGGTCTCAACACTCTGTCTGATTTTGGATTTTTTTTTTTCCTAAAATCAGACTTGACACCAGAGAGGCTGAATACCGCACTGAGTCAATGCGGTCTTAGCCTCTCTGGTCTCAACACTCTGATTTTGGATTTTTTTTTTTTTTCCCAAAATCAGACTTGACACCAGAGAGGCTGAATACTGCACTGAGTCAATGCGGTCTTAGCCTCTCTGGTCTCAACACTCTGTCTGATTTTGGATTTTTTTTTTTTTCCCCAAAATCAGACTTGACACCAGAGAGGCTGAATACTGCACTGAGTCAATGCGGCCTTAGCCTCTCTGGTCTCAACACTCTGTCTGATTTTGGATTTTTTTTTCCCCCCAAAATCAGACTTGACACCAGAGAGGCTGAATACCGCACTGAGTCAATGCGGTCTTAGCCTCTCTGGTCTCAACACTCTGATTTTGGATTTTTTTTTTTTTTCCTAAAATCAGACTTGACACCAGAGAGGCTGAATACCGCACTGAGTCAATGCGGTCTTAGCCTCTCTGGTCTCAACACTCTGTCTGATTTTGGATTTTTTTTTTTCTTCCCAAAATCAGACTTGACACCAGAGAGGCTGAATACCGCACTGAGTCAATGCGGTCTTAGCCTCTCTGGTCTCAACACTCTGATTTTGGATTTTTTTTTTTTTTCCCAAAATCAGACTTGACACCAGAGAGGCTGAATACCGCACTGAGTCAATGCGGTCTTAGTCTCTCTGGTCTCAACACTCTGATTTTGGATTTTTTTTTTTTTCCCAAAATCAGACTTGACACCAGAGAGGCTGAATACCGCACTGAGTCAATGCGGTCTTAGCCTCTCTGGTCTCAACACTCTGTCTGATTTTGGATTTTTTTTTTTTTTCCCAAAATCAGACTTGCCACCAGAGAGGCTGAATACCGCACTGAGTCAATGCGGTCTTAGCCTCTCTGGTCTCAACACTCTGTCTGATTTTGGATTTTTTTTTTCTTTTCCCAAAATCAGACTTGACACCAGAGAGGCTGAATACCGCACTGAGTCAATGCGGTCTTAGCCTCTCTGGTCTCAACACTCTGATTTTGGATTTTTTTTTTTTTTCCCAAAATCAGACTTGACACCAGAGAGGCTGAATACCGCACTGAGTCAATGCGGTCTTAGCCTCTCTGGTCTCAACACTCTGTCTGATTTTGGATTTTTTTTTTTAACCAAAATCAGACTTGACACCAGAGAGGCTGAATACTGCACTGAGTCAATGCGGTCTTAGCCTCTCTGGTCTCAACACTCTGTCTGATTTTGGATTTTTTTTTTTTTCCCCAAAATCAGACTTGACACCAGAGAGGCTGAATACTGCACTGAGTCAATGCGGTCTTAGCCTCTCTGGTCTCAACACTCTGTCTGATTTTGGATTTTTTTTTTTTTCCCAAAATCAGACTTGACACCAGAGAGGCTGAATACCGCACTGAGTCAATGCGGTCTTAGCCTCTCTGGTCTCAACACTCTGATTTTGGATTTTTTTTTTTTTTTCCCAAAATCAGACTTGACACCAGAGAGGCTGAATACCGCACTGAGTCAATGCGGTCTTAGCCTCTCTGGTCTCAACACTCTGTCTGATTTTGGATTTTTTTTTTTTCCCCAAAATCAGACTTGACACCAGAGAGGCTGAATACCGCACTGAGTCAATGCGGTCTTAGCCTCTCTGGTCTCAACACTCTGATTTTGGATTTTTTTTTTTTTCCCAAAATCAGACTTGACACCAGAGAGGCTGAATACCGCACTGAGTCAATGCGGTCTTAGCCTCTCTGGTCTCAACACTCTAATTTTGGATTTTTTTTTTTTTTCCCAAAATCAGACTTGACACCAGAGAGGCTGAATACCGCACTGAGTCAATGCGGTCTTAGCCTCTCTGGTCTCAACACTCTGATTTTGGATTTTTTTTTTTTTTCCCAAAATCAGACTTGACACCAGAGAGGCTGAATACCGCACTGAGTCAATGCGGTCTTAGCCTCTCTGGTCTCAACACTCTGATTTTGGATTTTTTTTTTTTTTCCCAAAATCAGACTTGACACCAGAGAGACTGAATACCGCACTGAGTCAATGCGGTCTTAGCCTCTCTGGTCTCAACACTCTGTCTGATTTTGGATTTTTTTTTTTTCCCCAAAATCAGACTTGACACCAGAGAGGCTGAATACCGCACTGAGTCAATGCGGTCTTAGCCTCTCTGGTCTCAACACTCTGTCTGATTTTGGATTTTTTTTTTTTTTCCTAAAATCAGACTTGACACCAGAGAGGCTGAATACCGCACTGAGTCAATGCGGTCTTAGCCTCTCTGGTCTCAACACTCTGATTTTGGATTTTTTTTTTTTTTCCCAAAATCAGACTTGACACCAGAGAGGCTGAATACTGCACTGAGTCAATGCGGTCTTAGCCTCTCTGGTCTCAACACTCTGTCTGATTTTGGATTTTTTTTTTTTTCCCCAAAATCAGACTTGACACCAGAGAGGCTGAATACTGCACTGAGTCAATGCGGTCTTAGCCTCTCTGGTCTCAACACTCTGTCTGATTTTGGATTTTTTTTTTCTTCCCCAAAATCAGACTTGACACCAGAGAGGCTGAATACCGCACTGAGTCAATGCGGTCTTAGCCTCTCTGGTCTCAACACTCTGATTTTGGATTTTTTTTTTTTTTCCCAAAATCAGACTTGACACCAGAGAGGCTGAATACCGCACTGAGTCAATGCGGTCTTAGCCTCTCTGGTCTCAACACTCTGATTCTGGATTTTTTTTTTTTTTTTCCCAAAATCAGACTTGACACCAGAGAGGCTGAATACCGCACTGAGTCAATGCGGTCTTAGCCTCTCTGGTCTCAACACTCTGTCTGATTTTGTATTTTTTTTTTTTTCCCAAAATCAGACTTGACACCAGAGAGGCTGAATACCGCACTGAGTCAATGCGGTCTTAGCCTCTCTGGTCTCAACACTCTAATTTTGGATTTTTTTTTTTTTTTACCAAAATCAGACTTGACACCAGAGAGGCTGAATACCGCACTGAGTCAATGCGGTCTTAGCCTCTCTGGTCTCAACACTCTGATTTTGGATTTTTTTTTTTTTTCCCAAAATCAGACTTGACACCAGAGAGGCTGAATACCGCACTGAGTCAATGCGGTCTTAGCCTCTCTGGTCTCAACACTCTGATTTTGGATTTTTTTTTTTTTTCCCAAAATCAGACTTGACACCAGAGAGGCTGAATACCGCACTGAGTCAATGCGGTCTTAGCCTCTCTGGTCTCAACACTCTGTCTGATTTTGGATTTTTTTTTTTCCCCCAAAATCAGATTTGACACCAGAGAGGCTGAATACCGCACTGAGTCAATGCGGTCTTAGCCTCTCTGGTCTCAACACTCTGTCTGATTTTGGATTTTTTTTTTTTTCCCCAAAATCAGACTTGACACCAGAGAGGCTGAATACCGCACTGATTCAATGCGGTCTTAGCCTCTCTGGTCTCAACACTCTGTCTGATTTTGGATTTTTTTTTTTCCTAAAATCAGACTTGACACCAGAGAGGCTGAATACCGCACTGAGTCAATGCGGTCTTAGCCTCTCTGGTCTCAACACTCTGATTTTGGATTTTTTTTTTTTTTCCCAAAATCAGACTTGACACCAGAGAGGCTGAATACTGCACTGAGTCAATGCGGTCTTAGCCTCTCTGGTCTCAACACTCTGTCTGATTTTGGATTTTTTTTTTTTTCCCCAAAATCAGACTTGACACCAGAGAGGCTGAATACTGCACTGAGTCAATGCGGCCTTAGCCTCTCTGGTCTCAACACTCTGTCTGATTTTGGATTTTTTTTTCCCCCCAAAATCAGACTTGACACCAGAGAGGCTGAATACCGCACTGAGTCAATGCGGTCTTAGCCTCTCTGGTCTCAACACTCTGATTTTGGATTTTTTTTTTTTTTCCTAAAATCAGACTTGACACCAGAGAGGCTGAATACCGCACTGAGTCAATGCGGTCTTAGCCTCTCTGGTCTCAACACTCTGTCTGATTTTGGATTTTTTTTTTTCTTCCCAAAATCAGACTTGACACCAGAGAGGCTGAATACCGCACTGAGTCAATGCGGTCTTAGCCTCTCTGGTCTCAACACTCTGATTTTGGATTTTTTTTTTTTTTCCCAAAATCAGACTTGACACCAGAGAGGCTGAATACCGCACTGAGTCAATGCGGTCTTAGTCTCTCTGGTCTCAACACTCTGATTTTGGATTTTTTTTTTTTTCCCAAAATCAGACTTGACACCAGAGAGGCTGAATACCGCACTGAGTCAATGCGGTCTTAGCCTCTCTGGTCTCAACACTCTGTCTGATTTTGGATTTTTTTTTTTTTTCCCAAAATCAGACTTGCCACCAGAGAGGCTGAATACCGCACTGAGTCAATGCGGTCTTAGCCTCTCTGGTCTCAACACTCTGTCTGATTTTGGATTTTTTTTTTCTTTTCCCAAAATCAGACTTGACACCAGAGAGGCTGAATACCGCACTGAGTCAATGCGGTCTTAGCCTCTCTGGTCTCAACACTCTGATTTTGGATTTTTTTTTTTTTTCCCAAAATCAGACTTGACACCAGAGAGGCTGAATACCGCACTGAGTCAATGCGGTCTTAGCCTCTCTGGTCTCAACACTCTGTCTGATTTTGGATTTTTTTTTTTAACCAAAATCAGACTTGACACCAGAGAGGCTGAATACTGCACTGAGTCAATGCGGTCTTAGCCTCTCTGGTCTCAACACTCTGTCTGATTTTGGATTTTTTTTTTTTTCCCCAAAATCAGACTTGACACCAGAGAGGCTGAATACTGCACTGAGTCAATGCGGTCTTAGCCTCTCTGGTCTCAACACTCTGTCTGATTTTGGATTTTTTTTTTTTTCCCAAAATCAGACTTGACACCAGAGAGGCTGAATACCGCACTGAGTCAATGCGGTCTTAGCCTCTCTGGTCTCAACACTCTGATTTTGGATTTTTTTTTTTTTTCCCAAAATCAGACTTGACACCAGAGAGGCTGAATACCGCACTGAGTCAATGCGGTCTTAGCCTCTCTGGTCTCAACACTCTGTCTGATTTTGGATTTTTTTTTTTTTCCCAAAATCAGACTTGACACCAGAGAGGCTGAATACCGCACTGAGTCAATGCGGTCTTAGCCTCTCTGGTCTCAACACTCTGATTTTGGATTTTTTTTTTTTTCCCAAAATCAGACTTGACACCAGAGAGGCTGAATACCGCACTGAGTCAATGCGGTCTTAGCCTCTCTGGTCTCAACACTCTAATTTTGGATTTTTTTTTTTTTTCCCAAAATCAGACTTGACACCAGAGAGGCTGAATACCGCACTGAGTCAATGCGGTCTTAGCCTCTCTGGTCTCAACACTCTGATTTTGGATTTTTTTTTTTTTTCCCAAAATCAGACTTGACACCAGAGAGGCTGAATACCGCACTGAGTCAATGCGGTCTTAGCCTCTCTGGTCTCAACACTCTGATTTTGGATTTTTTTTTTTTTTCCCAAAATCAGACTTGACACCAGAGAGACTGAATACCGCACTGAGTCAATGCGGTCTTAGCCTCTCTGGTCTCAACACTCTGTCTGATTTTGGATTTTTTTTTTTTCCCCAAAATCAGACTTGACACCAGAGAGGCTGAATACCGCACTGAGTCAATGCGGTCTTAGCCTCTCTGGTCTCAACACTCTGTCTGATTTTGGATTTTTTTTTTTTTTCCTAAAATCAGACTTGACACCAGAGAGGCTGAATACCGCACTGAGTCAATGCGGTCTTAGCCTCTCTGGTCTCAACACTCTGATTTTGGATTTTTTTTTTTTTTCCCAAAATCAGACTTGACACCAGAGAGGCTGAATACTGCACTGAGTCAATGCGGTCTTAGCCTCTCTGGTCTCAACACTCTGTCTGATTTTGGATTTTTTTTTTTTTCCCCAAAATCAGACTTGACACCAGAGAGGCTGAATACTGCACTGAGTCAATGCGGTCTTAGCCTCTCTGGTCTCAACACTCTGTCTGATTTTGGATTTTTTTTTTCTTCCCCAAAATCAGACTTGACACCAGAGAGGCTGAATACCGCACTGAGTCAATGCGGTCTTAGCCTCTCTGGTCTCAACACTCTGATTTTGGATTTTTTTTTTTTTTCCCAAAATCAGACTTGACACCAGAGAGGCTGAATACCGCACTGAGTCAATGCGGTCTTAGCCTCTCTGGTCTCAACACTCTGATTCTGGATTTTTTTTTTTTTTTTCCCAAAATCAGACTTGACACCAGAGAGGCTGAATACCGCACTGAGTCAATGCGGTCTTAGCCTCTCTGGTCTCAACACTCTGTCTGATTTTGTATTTTTTTTTTTTTCCCAAAATCAGACTTGACACCAGAGAGGCTGAATACCGCACTGAGTCAATGCGGTCTTAGCCTCTCTGGTCTCAACACTCTGATTTTGGATTTTTTTTTTTTTCCCAAAATCAGACTTGACACCAGAGAGGCTGAATACCGCACTAAGTCAATGCGGTCTTAGCCTCTCTGGTCTCAACACTCTGATTTTGGATTTTTTTTTTTTTTCCCAAAATCAGACTTGACACCAGAGAGGCTGAATACCGCACTGAGTCAATGCGGTCTTAGCCTCTCTGGTCTCAACACTCTGTCTGATTTTGGATTTTTTTTTTTTTCCCAAAATCAGACTTGACACCAGAGAGGCTGAATACTGCACTGAGTCAATGCGGTCTTAGCCTCTCTGGTCTCAACACTCTGTCTGATTTTGGATTTTTTTTTTTTTTCCCAAAATCAGACTTGACACCAGAGAGGCTGAATACTGCACTGAGTCAATGCGGTCTTAGCCTCTCTGGTCTCAACACTCTGTCTGATTTTGGATTTTTTTTTTTTTCCCAAAATCAGACTTGACACCAGAGAGGCTGAATACCGCACTGAGTCAATGCGGTCTTAGCCTCTCTGGTCTCAACACTCTGATTTTGGATTTTTTTTTTTTTTTTCCTAAAATCAGACTTGACACCAGAGAGGCTGAATACCGCACTGAGTCAATGCGGTCTTAGCCTCTCTGGTCTCAACACTCTAATTTTGGATTTTTTTTTTTTTTCCCAAAATCAGACTTGACACCAGAGAGGCTGAATACCGCACTGAGTCAATGCGGTCTTAGCCTCTCTGGTCTCAACACTCTGATTTTGGATTTTTTTTTTTTTTCCCAAAATCAGACTTGACAACAGAGAGGCTGAATACCGCACTGAGTCAATGCGGTCTTAGCCTCTCTGGTCTCAACACTCTGATTTTGGATTTTTTTTTTTTTCCCAAAATCAGACTTGACACCAGAGAGGCTGAATACCGCACTGAGTCAATGCGGTCTTAGCCTCTCTGGTCTCAACACTCTGTCTGATTTTGGATTTTTTTTTTTCCCCCAAAATCAGACTTGACACCAGAGAGGCTGAATACTGCACTGAGTCAATGCGGTCTTAGCCTCTCTGGTCTCAACACTCTGTCTGATTTTGGATTTTTTTTTTTTTCCCCAAAATCAGACTTGACACCAGATAGGCTGAATACCGCACTGAGTCAATGCGGTCTTAGCCTCTCTGGTCTCAACACTCTGATTTTGGATTTTTTTTTTTTTCCCAAAATCAGACTTGACACCAGAGAGGCTGAATACCGCACTGAGTCAATGCGGTCTTAGCCTCTCTGGTCTCAACACTCTGATTTTGGATTTTTTTTTTTTTCCCAAAATCAGACTTGACACCAGAGAGGCTGAATACCGCACTGAGTCAATGCGGTCTTAGCCTCTCTGGTCTCAACACTCTGATTTTGGATTTTTTTTTTTTTCCCAAAATCAGACTTGACACCAGAGAGGCTGAATACCGCACTGAGTCAATGCGGTCTTAGCCTCTCTGGTCTCAACACTCTGTCTGATTTTGGATTTTTTTTTTTTTTTCCCAAAATCAGACTTGACACCAGAGAGGCTGAATACCGCACTGAGTCAATGCGGTCTTAGCCTCTCTGGTCTCAACACTCTGATTTTGGATTTTTTTTTTTTTTCCCAAAATCAGACTTGACACCAGAGAGGCTGAATACCGCACTGAGTCAATGCGGTCTTAGCCTCTCTGGTCTCAACACTCTGTCTGATTTTGGATTTTTTTTTTTTTTCCCAAAATCAGACTTGACACCAGAGAGGCTGAATACCGCACTGAGTCAATGCGGTCTTAGCCTCTCTGGTCTCAACACTCTGTCTGATTTTGGATTTTTTTTTTTTTTCCCAAAATCAGACTTGACACCAGAGAGGCTGAATACCGCACTGAGTCAATGCGGTCTTAGCCTCTCTGGTCTCAACACTCTGATTTTGGATTTTTTTTTTTTTTCCCAAAATCAGACTTGACACCAGAGAGGCTGAATACCGCACTGAGTCAATGCGGTCTTAGCCTCTCTGGTCTCAACACTCTGTCTGATTTTGGATTTTTTTTTTTTTTCCCAAAATCAGACTTGACACCAGAGAGGCTGAATACCGCACTGAGTCAATGCGGTCTTAGCCTCTCTGGTCTCAACACTCTGTCTGATTTCGGATTTTTTTTTTCTTCCCAAAATCAGACTTGACACCAGAGAGGCTGAATACCGCACTGAGTCAATGCGGTCTTAGCCTCTCTGGTCTCAACACTCTGATTTTGGATTTTTTTTTTTTTTCCCAAAATCAGACTTGACACCAGAGAGGCTGAATACCGCACTGAGTCAATGCGGTCTTAGCCTCTCTGGTCTCAACACTCTGTCTGATTTTGGATTTTTTTTTTTTTCCCAAAATCAGAATTGACACCAGAGAGGCTGAATACCGCACTGAGTCAATGCGGTCTTAGCCTCTCTGGTCTCAACACTCTGTCTGATTTTGGATTTTTTTTTTTTCCCAAAATCAGACTTGACACCAGAGAGGCTGAATACTGCACTGAGTCAATGCGGTCTTAGCCTCTCTGGTCTCAACACTCTGTCTGATTTTGGATTTTTTTTTTTTCCCCCAAAATCAGACTTGACACCAGAGAGGCTGAATACTGCACTGAGTCAATGCGGTCTTAGCCTCTCTGGTCTCAACACTCTGTCTGATTTTGGATTTTTTTTTTTTTCCCAAAATCAGACTTGACACCAGAGAGGCTGAATACCGCACTGAGTCAATGCGGTCTTAGCCTCTCTGGTCTCAACACTCTGATTTTGGATTTTTTTTTTTTTTCCCAAAATCAGACTTGACACCAGAGAGGCTGAATACCGCACTGAGTCAATGCGGTCTTAGCCTCTCTGGTCTCAACACTCTAATTTTGGATTTTTTTTTTTTTCCCAAAATCAGACTTGACACCAGAGAGGCTGAATACCGCACTGAGTCAATGCGGTCTTAGCCTCTCTGGTCTCAACACTCTGATTTTGGATTTTTTTTTTTTTTCCCAAAATCAGACTTGACACCAGAGAGGCTGAATACCGCACTGAGTCAATGCGGTCTTAGCCTCTCTGGTCTCAACACTCTGATTTTGGATTTTTTTTTTTTTTTCCAAAATCAGACTTGACACCAGAGAGGCTGAATACCGCACTGAGTCAATGCGGTCTTAGCCTCTCTGGTCTCAACACTCTGTCTGATTTTGGATTTTTTTTCCCCCCCCAAAATCAGACTTGACACCAGAGAGGCTGAATACCGCACTGAGTCAATGCGGTCTTAGCCTCTCTGGTCTCAACACTCTGTCTGATTTTGGATTTTTTTTTTTTTCCCAAAATCAGACTTGACACCAGAGAGGCTGAATACCGCACTGAGTCAATGCGGTCTTAGCCTCTCTGGTCTCAACACTCTGATTTTGGATTTTTTTTTTCTCCCAAAATCAGACTTGACACCAGAGAGGCTGAATACCGCACTGAGTCAATGCGGTCTTAGCCTCTCTGGTCTCAACACTCTGTCTGATTTTGGATTTTTTTTTTTTTCCCAAAATCAGACTTGACACCAGAGAGGCTGAATTCCGCACTGAGTCAATGCGGTCTTAGCCTCTCTGGTCTCAACACTCTGATTTTGGATTTTTTTTTTTTTCCCAAAATCAGACTTGACACCAGAGAGGCTGAATACTGCACTGAGTCAATGCGGTCTTAGCCTCTCTGGTCTCAACACTCTGTCTGATTTTGGATTTTTTTTTTTTCCCCCAAAATCAGACTTGACACCAGAGAGGCTGAATACTGCACTGAGTCAATGCGGTCTTAGCCTCTCTGGTCTCAACACTCTGTCTGATTTTGGATTTTTTTTTTTTCCCCAAAATCAGACTTGACACCAGAGAGGCTGAATACCGCACTGAGTCAATGCAGTCTTAGCCTCTCTGGTCTCAACACTCTGATTTTGGATTTTTTTTTTTTTTCCCAAAATCAGACTTGACACCAGAGAGGCTGAATACCGCACTAAGTCAATGCGGTCTTAGCCTCTCTGGTCTCAACACTCTGTCTGATTTTGGATTTTTTTTTTTTCCCAAAATCAGACTTGACACCAAAGAGGCTGAATACCGCACTGAGTCAATGCGGTCTTAGCCTCTCTGGTCTCAACACTCTGATTTTGGATTTTTTTTTTTTTCCCAAAATCAGACTTGACACCAGAGAGGCTGAATACCGCACTAAGTCGATGCGGTCTTAGCCTCTCTGGTCTCAACACTCTGATTTTGGATTTTTTTTTTTTTTCCCAAAATCAGACTTGACACCAGAGAGGCTGAATACCGCACTGAGTCAATGCGGTCTTAGCCTCTCTGGTCTCAACACTCTGTCTGATTTTGGATTTTTTTCTTTTTTCCCAAAATCAGACTTGACACCAGAGAGGCTGAATACCGCACTGAGTCAATGCGGTCTTAGCCTCTCTGGTCTCAACACTCTGATTTTGGATTTTTTTTTTTTTTTCCCAAAATCAGACTTGACACCAGAGAGGCTGAATACCGCACTGAGTCAATGCGGTCTTAGCCTCTCTGGTCTCAACACTCTGTCTGATTTTGGATTTTTTTTTTTCTCCCAAAATCAGACTTGACACCAGAGAGGCTGAATACCGCACTGAGTCAATGCGGTCTTAGCCTCTCTGGTCTCAACACTCTGATTTTGGATTTTTTTTTTTTTCCCAAAATCAGACTTGACACCAGAGAGGCTGAATACCGCACTGAGTCAATGCGGTCTTAGCCTCTCTGGTCTCAACACTCTGTCTGATTTTGGATTTTTTTTTTTTTCCCAAAATCAGACTTGACACCAGAGAGGCTGAATACCGCACTGAGTCAATGCGGTCTTAGCCTCTCTGGTCTCAACACTCTGTCTGATTTTGGATTTTTTTTTTTTTTCCCAAAATCAGACTTGACACCAGAGAGGCTGAATACCGCACTGAGTCAATGCGGTCTTAGCCTCTCTGGTCTCAACACTCTGTCTGATTTTGGATTTTTTTTTTTTTTCCCAAAATCAGACTTGACACCAGAGAGGCTGAATACCGCACTGAGTCAATGCGGTCTTAGCCTCTCTGGTCTCAACACTCTGATTTTGGATTTTTTTTTTTTTTCCCAAAATCAGACTTGACACCAGAGAGGCTGAATACCGCACTAAGTCGATGCAGTCTTAGCCTCTCTGGTCTCAACACTCTGATTTTGGATTTTTTTTTTTTTTCCCAAAATCAGACTTGACACCAGAGAGGCTGAATACCGCACTGAGTCAATGCGGTCTTAGCCTCTCTGGTCTCAACACTCTGTCTGATTTTGGATTTTTTTTTTTTTCCCCAAAATCAGACTTGACACCAGAGAGGCTGAATACCGCACTGAGTCAATGCGGTCTTAGCCTCTCTGGTCTCAACACTCTGATTTTGGATTTTTTTTTTTTTTCCCAAAATCAGACTTGACACCAGAGAGGCTGAATACCGCACTGAGTCAATGCGGTCTTAGCCTCTCTGGTCTCAACACTCTGATTTTGGATTTTTTTTTTTTTTCCCAAAATCAGACTTGACACCAGAGAGGCTGAATACCGCACTGAGTCAATGCGGTCTTAGCCTCTCTGGTCTCAACACTCTGTCTGATTTTGGATTTTTTTTTTTTTCCCAAAATCAGACTTGACACCAGAGAGGCTGAATACCGCACTGAGTCAATGCGGTCTTAGCCTCTCTGGTCTCAACACTCTGTCTGATTTTGGATTTTTTTTTTTTTCCCAAAATCAGACTTGACACCAGAGAGGCTGAATACCGCACTGAGTCAATGCGGTCTTAGCCTCTCTGGTCTCAACACTCTGTCTGATTTTGGATTTTTTTTTTTTTCCCAAAATCAGACTTGACACCAGAGAGGCTGAATACCGCACTGAGTCAATGCGGTCTTAGCCTCTCTGGTCTCAACACTCTGATTTTGGATTTTTTTTTTTTTCCCAAAATCAGACTTGACACCAGAGAGGCTGAATACCGCACTAAGTCGATGCAGTCTTAGCCTCTCTGGTCTCAACACTCTGATTTTGGATTTTTTTTTTTTTTCCCAAAATCAGACTTGACACCAGAGAGGCTGAATACCGCACTGAGTCAATGCGGTCTTAGCCTCTCTGGTCTCAACACTCTGTCTGATTTTGGATTTTTTTTTTTTTCCCCAAAATCAGACTTGACACCAGAGAGGCTGAATACCGCACTGAGTCAATGCGGTCTTAGCCTCTCTGGTCTCAACACTCTGATTTTGGATTTTTTTTTTTTTTTTCCCAAAATCAGACTTGACACCAGAGAGGCTGAATACCGCACTGAGTCAATGCGGTCTTAGCCTCTCTGGTCTCAACACTCTGATTTTGGATTTTTTTTTTTTTTCCCAAAATCAGACTTGACACCAGAGAGGCTGAATACCGCACTGAGTCAATGCGGTCTTAGCCTCTCTGGTCTCAACACTCTAATTTTGGATTTTTTTTTTTTTTCCCAAAATCAGACTTGACACCAGAGAGGCTGAATACCGCACTGAGTCAATGCGGTCTTAGCCTCTCTGGTCTCAACACTCTGATTTTGGATTTTTTTTTTTTTTCCCAAAATCAGACTTGACACCAGAGAGGCTGAATACCGCACTGAGTCAATGCGGTCTTAGCCTCTCTGGTCTCAACACTCTGATTTTGGATTTTTTTTTTTTTTTCCAAAATCAGACTTGACACCAGAGAGGCTGAATACCGCACTGAGTCAATGCGGTCTTAGCCTCTCTGGTCTCAACACTCTGTCTGATTTTGGATTTTTTTTCCCCCCCAAAATCAGACTTGACACCAGAGAGGCTGAATACCGCACTGAGTCAATGCGGTCTTAGCCTCTCTGGTCTCAACACTCTGTCTGATTTTGGATTTTTTTTTTTTTCCCAAAATCAGACTTGACACCAGAGAGGCTGAATACCGCACTGAGTCAATGCGGTCTTAGCCTCTCTGGTCTCAACACTCTGATTTTGGATTTTTTTTTTTCTCCAAAATCAGACTTGACACCAGAGAGGCTGAATACCGCACTGAGTCAATGCGGTCTTAGCCTCTCTGGTCTCAACACTCTGTCTGATTTTGGATTTTTTTTTTTTTCCCAAAATCAGACTTGACACCAGAGAGGCTGAATTCCGCACTGAGTCAATGCGGTCTTAGCCTCTCTGGTCTCAACACTCTGATTTTGGATTTTTTTTTTTTTTCCCCAAAATCAGACTTGACACCAGAGAGGCTGAATACTGCACTGAGTCAATGCGGTCTTAGCCTCTCTGGTCTCAACACTCTGTCTGATTTTGGATTTTTTTTTTTTCCCCCAAAATCAGACTTGACACCAGAGAGGCTGAATACTGCACTGAGTCAATGCGGTCTTAGCCTCTCTGGTCTCAACACTCTGTCTGATTTTGGATTTTTTTTTTTTCCCCAAAATCAGACTTGACACCAGAGAGGCTGAATACCGCACTGAGTCAATGCGGTCTTAGCCTCTCTGGTCTCAACACTCTGATTTTGGATTTTTTTTTTTTTTCCCAAAATCAGACTTGACACCAGAGGCTGAATACCGCACTAAGTCAATGCGGTCTTAGCCTCTCTGGTCTCAACACTCTGTCTGATTTTGGATTTTTTTTTTTTTCCCAAAATCAGACTTGACACCAAAGAGGCTGAATACCGCACTGAGTCAATGCGGTCTTAGCCTCTCTGGTCTCAACACTCTGATTTTGGATTTTTTTTTTTTTTTCCCAAAATCAGACTTGACACCAGAGAGGCTGAATACCGCACTAAGTCGATGCGGTCTTAGCCTCTCTGGTCTCAACACTCTGATTTGGATTTTTTTTTTTTTTCCCAAAATCAGACTTGACACCAGAGAGGCTGAATACCGCACTGAGTCAATGCGGTCTTAGCCTCT